>NC_053426.1:85045731-85218484 GCF_007990345.1 Gossypium hirsutum
GCAAATTGAAATGTTAAGAGAGCTAGGATAGAGGAACCAGTTCAAGCAGTTCCGGTGAACACAGGTAGACCGCAAGCATGTGGGGATTGCGGCAGAATGCATCAAGGAGAGTGCTGGAAGCATTCTGGGCTTGTCTTCGTTGTGGGTCTAAGGAGCATAAGATTAAGGATTGTTCTAGGACAGCCACTCAGGCTCAGGGGGCTGAACAAGGGGTTGCGACCGGCTCAACCTGTGAGGGATGGACCGCCGCTGCCAAGAGGTCGTGGACAAGGTCGCGGATGGTGCAGCCCACAACGATGATGGAAAGGACGATATTAGTAAGAGTAATCGGGAGAACGGAGAGGGATTACTAGGCCAAATTTTGGAGGTATCAGCGTTGCGTTGAGGGCGAGAAACTGATGCGCAAGGGGTGCGAGGCATACTGCCTTGGTAAGCAAGCTGAAACTGGGATCTGACTGTGAGACCATCAGAACTGTAGGGAATTCCGGGATTTTCCGAAAGAGCTTCCGGATTACCCTGAATCGAGAAGTGAGTTTGGCAATCGTTGTTGCCAGAACAGCTCCAGTATCTATTGCACCCTATGGATGGGCACCGAAGGAGTTAGTGGAACTGAAGGTCAAATTCAAGAGTTGTTAGATAGAGGCTTCATTAGGCCTAGTGTTCCCTTGGGACACCGTCCTGTTTGTGAAGAAAAAGGACGGAACGATGCGCAGTGCATCGATATCGCCAGTTGAACAAACTGACGATTAAAATAAGTATCCACTACCAAGGATTGACGATCTGTCGATCAATCTGGAGGGGGCCTCGGTATCCTCCAAAATCGTCTTCGTTCTGGATACCATCAGCTAAGGGTAAAAGAAGAGGAATATCATAACAGCATTCCGAACTCGATATGGACATTAGGAGTTGTGGTCATGCCGTTGGGCTGACAACGCACCTGCAGCTTTTATGGATTTGATGAACCGAGTTTCCAACCTTACTTGGATCGGTTCATAGTCGTCTTTATCGATGATATCCTGGATACCTAAAACGGAGGCGAAGCATGAAGAGCATCTCCGTATTGTGCTGCAAGGTGTAAGGAAAAGGAGCTCTACGCAAATTCAGCAAGGTGAATTCTGGTTGAGGGATGTAACTTTCCTAGGGCATGTGGTCTCGCCCGGAGGGTTAAGGTGAATCCTGCGTATAATTGAAGCAATTCTGGAATGGAAGCCCCTAGTCAGTATCGGAAATTCGGAGTTTTCTAGGGTTAGGACAGGTTACTACAAAGGTTTGTGAAGGTTTCTCGTAATGGCGTCACCCTTGACAAAACTCATAAGGAAAGGAGTTACCATTTGTCTGGACCGAGAAACACAAAAAGCTTTTGATCGGTTAAAAAAGGTATTGACCGAAGCGCCAGTGTTGAGTCAACCGGTGTCTAGGAAGGACTTTACTGATACAGCGATGCGTCACATGTGGAGTTAGGTTGCGTACTGATGCAAGAGGGAAGGTGGTCGCTTATGCATCGCGACAGCTTAAGGCTCATGAGGTGAATTACCCTAACGCATATTTGGAGCTAGCAGCGGTGATTTTTGCGTTAAAAATTGGAGACACTACTTATATGGAAAAGTACATCATATACACAGATCATAAGAGCCTAAAGTATTGTTGATCAAAGGAGTTGAACCTTAGGCAACGAAGATGGGTGGAGTTGCTTAAAGACTATGACTGTCAGTAGAGGTACCACCCAGGAAAGGCTAATGTGGTGCGGATGCGTTGAGTCGAAGGGTTGTTACTGATTGAGAGCCTGTTCGCACGATTAAGTCCTGTACGACGATGGAAGCTTGTTGGTAGAGCTGCAAGTAAGGCCTACTTGACTGAGCAGATTAATGAAAAACAGTTGAAGGACAATTCATTAGCTCTTCGTTCCAGCAAGTTAAGAATGGTGAGAACGAGATTTGGGTGAACACTGAAGGAGTTTATGCTTTCGTGGAAGGGTTTGTATTCCAAAAGACCCTGATTGAGGTAGTTAATTCTAAAAGAGGCTCATGGTGGACTCTGTGGCATGCATCCTAGGGGGAATAAGTTATATCGAGACTTGCAAGAGGTGTACTGGTGGCCCGATTAAAACGAGAGTGACTGAATTTGTTAGGAAATGTCTGACGTGCCAACAGGTTAAGGCTGAGCACCAATTGCCTTCGGGATTACTGCAACCTGTGAAAATCCGCTATGGAAGTGGGAAAGAGTAACAATGGACTTTGTGAGTGGGTTACCTTTGACACCCACCAAGAAAGATTCGGTGTGGTGGTTGTGGATAGGTTAACAAAATCTGCTCATTTCATACCTGTTCGTACCGACTACTCACTGCAAAAATTGGCCAAGTTATATATGGCAGAGATAGTGCGACTGCATGGTGCCAGTGTCGATAATTTCTGATCGAGACCCTAGTTTACATCTCGGTTTTGGCGGAAGTTGCAGGAAGCGTTGGTACACAATTGAATTTTAGCCACTGCTTTTCACCCACAGACAGATGGACAGTCAGAAAGGGTTATTCAGGTTCTGGAAGATATGTTGAGAGTTGTTTCATTGATTTTCATGGAAGTTGGGAGGACTACTACCATTGGCGGAGTTTGCTTACAATAACACATATCAAGCAAGTATTCAGATGGCACCATATGAAGCGTTTTATGGGCGAAGATGTCGTACGCCGACGTGTTGGACAGAGGTGGGTGAACGACGAGTGCTTGGACCGGATTGGTGGCAGACACTGAAATCAAGGTTAGGCTGATAAGGGATCGGTTAAAGGAGGCATCCGATAGACAGAAGTCGTATGCGAATCTGAAGCGCAAAGAGATTGATTCGCGTTGGGATATGGTTTCTTGAAGTTCCTTGGAAGAAAATTTAGATTTGGTAGAAGGGTAAGTTGAGCCCACGGTTTATAGGCCTTACCGAATTGTTAAGTGGTTGGACCATGGCTTATAGCTAGAGTCCACCAGAACTGCAGCGTATCCACGACGTTTTCATGTATCCATGCTGAGGAGTATCGATCTGACCCAACTCATATCATACCAGTTGCAGAAATCGAAGTACAATCAGATTTAACCTTCGAAGAGGAACCTGTGCAAATACTTGATTGTGACGTCAAGGTGTGAGAAGGAAATCAGTTCACTAGGAAGACTTTGGAGGAACCATGGCAAAGAAGAAGCTACTTGGGAGACTGAGGAGGCTATGCGTCAACAGTACCCTCAACTGTTCCATTAAGTAAAATTTCAGGTCGAAATTTTTTAAGGAGGGTAGAGTTGTACGCCTTGATTTTCGGATTTATTCGTAGCTTTCAATATTTTGTAAAGACTTTAAAATTTTGTATTTGGATGTAAATAAATTTTGAAAAGGTAAATGGGCTTGTAGAAGGCCCATGTGTTGGCCAAAACCCGATTGGATTTTTGAATTTTGGACTTAAAAGGGTAGGGGTTTTGGCTAAGTGGCCCTTAAGTGGAGTGATGGGTAAATTGCATCACAAATGAGCCTCTAGTAAAGTGGCAAGGGTGACGCCACTAGGCTCCTAGAAAAGTGGGCGTGTGGAGCATTGGGGAAGGCATGGGATCGATTCCCTGTGTTGGCAAATAGATGCATTTATTTTTAAGTGCAGGAGGGGTAAGTGTTGGAGTCCAAGTGGATCTGCTAAAGGGGAGTTGGATCAGTCTAAACGCTTGGATTAAGGAGTGATAAGGGGAGAGATTTAAAGGATTAGGAGAGAGGCTAGGAGTTGGCCGAATTTTGGGAATTGAAGAGGGGAAATCGGCAGGGGGTTTTGAGGTTAGTATTTCGCCACCGAGGTATTGAGTGGTGCCGTTCTCTTCTGCTCAGACATCAGAAGTTTTCTTTTCTCTCTTTTTTCCTCCCTAGCCGAAACTACCACTTCCCCAATTCTTCTTTTTCTATTTTTCTTCCCCAAAGCGTCATCAAACCTGCTATTCATCAGCACCTTTGCTGAAGTCGCAAAAGTCGAAAACCTGTGATCACTGCTTGTGCCGATTTCTTCAAAGCCAGGTGCTTCTAGTTCTTTTGTTTTATTAATCTACGATTATCTTTTCTAAATCCTAGATACCTGACGGCAATTCTACTTCAAGGTCATAGCCTCACATCGTCATCTCCTTCACCACCCAAAAGCCAAAAGTACCATTGGTTTAGGGGCTTATAGCCGAAACTTCTTCAACCCTTGGATTCGGGTTTACCATTGTTCTAAGGATAAATCTGCACCGAATTGCGTGGAAATCAAGTAGGAGTAAGGGGTAAGTACTTATCATCTCAGATCTGTTCTTATTTTACGATGTTAGGAAAAGCCGAAGTCCCTAAAAATTAGGGAGGATGTCGATTTGAGCATAGGCTTTAAGGGTTTGTAACTGATGTTTTTTTTGGTGATTAGAGTCTTTTAAGCGTTGGATCAAAAGTGTGAATCATTGGAGCAATCGGATTCGGAGCTAGCTATCGATTTGGCAAAAGGTAAGGTTTCAAAGGCTTTTAGGGACATGGTTGATCATGGATAAGTAAATTTTGGGGTTTAGTGATTATGGTTTGTAAATAAGAACTGTGCTAATCAATTGTAGGACATCGGAAGGGATCTCAATAGCAGTCGTCGCGAATCAGGTGTGTACCGAACACCCTTTCTTAGTTCAATTCGACAAAAGCCGAAATGCCGAAATTCCGGCATTTCATGGGCTTGTGAGTATGCGAATGCTCTCAAGACGTGGAGTAATTGTAGATCTAGCACCGCAAGGTGGTAAGTAAGTTTGTGTGACGTCTTAACGTACTTCAGGAAAGAGGGCCTCGATGGGCCAAAAACTGGGCCCAATGGGCTTACGGACCAATATGGGTAAGAGATGGGCAAAGTAGCCTGTTAGTTAGATGGTGGAACCAAATTGCATAAAACTGCTAAATTACTAAATAGCATGTGTAGTTGCGTAAGTTACGAAATTACCCCTAAAGAGCGTAATTACCGAAATACCCCTAGGTTTTTAAATGGGCTAAACTGCATGATTGATTGATATTGTATTGTACATGATATGCTTTTATTGATATATGTTGCATGGGATTGGGGTATTGATGGAGGAAGTATTGAAAGTGGTTCATCCACGTACTGGAGGCTTTGCCTCAACTTACTGATATTTGAGCAGCGTTGCTGCAACTGTGGAGTGTAGGACTGGGTGGGTTGAGATATTCCCCACATGGAGTGTAGGGCTGGTACGGGGTAGTGTAGCGGTTGGTGGGTTGAGTAGTCTCCCCAGTTGGGCTTGCATTCATTACTACTATTGTTACTTATGTTACTGTACTGGGCCTAAGGGCCACACTGTTATGTAAAAAGGGGCTAAGGCCTTGCTACTGTATTCTGGAAATGGCTTCGGTCCACTGTGTACTATTATCTGGATAGGACTTAGGCCCAATGGGCTCGAGCTGATTTGGGCTTTGGATGGGTTTCTGTATACACTGAGTTTCCCAAACTCACCCCTTTTTCCTTCCATCCTTGCAGGTGAGCCCTAGTTGGTGGACTTGGAGCTGGGCAGGATTCGGAGTGGCCACACGTTTTCTGCAAATTCGTTTTCTTCTGGTGAACTGGATTTTCCATATTTTTCGTTTATGGTTATGGGTTTTTCTTTTTTTGTAATAAGGCCGCTAATTATTTTGTGGTTTGGGTTGTTTCTTTATTATTTAATTCTATTATGATAAAACTGAACTATGATAACTAACGAAATGGATTAGCTCTAGGACGCGTTTTCAAAAACATTAAATGATTTCAAAATAACCCAAATACAAGTAAGACTTCCGCTAAGCAAACGTTTTCAAACTTAATGATTTTCTTAAGATGGACATAACCAAACGGTTTTCTCAAAATTATACGAGATGTTAGAGTGTGGCAATGGCGGTGTGCATGTCTAGGATTGGATCCGAAGGGAGCTTGGTACTTAAGCAGTCCGACAGACTCACCTCCTCTTCTTCCTGGTGTCCTACCTGGTGCACAGCTTCCATTCACTTTAACCTACTTTTAAAAGTGTCTTTTACAACACCAACTAAGTTTTCCAACTAAGTCATATGGAATGTTTTGAACGCTTCGATGTGGCGCATCAGATCCGGTCATAACGTCTAGGCCAGGTTTGGGGTGTTACATAACCATTAACAAGTTTTTAAGCCATGAGCTCTACTTCTCTAGAAAATTAAAATAGAACAAGAAAACATCAACCTTTTGACAGGTTGAAACTAGGGGTGTGCACAATTCGGGTAAAATCGAAAAAGTTCGGTTAACCGACCGAATTCAGTTAATCAGTCGGTTAACTGAATATTTCGGTCGGGGTCAATTAATAATTTTTGAATTTTGGTTAACAGTTAATTCGGTTCGAAACATGTCGTTAACCGAATTTTTCGGTTAACCAAAAAATAATAAATAAAACCTAAACCTAAACCCAAACCCAATCCAACATAAAACCAATCTAATATATTTAAACCCAAGTGGCCAACCCAACCCAACCCATTTACCCAACCAATACAAATAACTTAATAAATAAAAATAAAAATCTAAATGTAAAATTATGGTAAAACTAAAACACCCACCCTACCACTGCTCACAGTCTCACTCTCACACTCACACACACAACAGAAAAAAAAAAACCTAGCTTTCAAGTTTCAAACCCTAATTGAAAATTTCAAATCTCTCAAAACCTTCAAAATCTTTAAAATCTCCCAAAACCTTCAAAAGTATCATAGCTGGAGGCTGGAGCTACAACTGCCGCTGCCCGCTGGTGTTGTCGTCGAAGCACAGAAGTAGGCAAGCAGTTCTGTTACCTGTTGATTACTTTTTTATTTTTGTGGTTTTTACTTTCAAGTCATCTTTCTCAAGAAAATTCTCTTCTGAGTTCTCACTCTAAGGCATCGCTATTTCGTTCTCTTTTCTTTCCAACTGTCTTTGCTATTTTGACTTATTATGAAGATATATTCTGTAACATCCCGATTTTAGGCTTAGTCAGAACAGTGGTTTCGGGACCACAAATTCGATGAGGAAAATTTTATTTTTATTATATTTTTATGGTCTACGATTTCACGGAATGATTTCGTGAAAATTTCGTTCGAAAATTTCGACGTTTGGGCACTCAATTTAGAAAAAAGGACTAAATTGTAAAAAGTGCAAAAGTTGAGTTTTATATGTTAGAGGTGTCTAATTTTCATGAAATTTTAAATTGGAGGTCCTTAAATGATAATTAAACCATTGTATAACTTTTTGGACAAAAATGGCCTTGGTTGGGTAAAATTTGAAAGAATAGTAAAAAGGGCATTTTGGTCATTTAAGGGTAAAATGAATTAAAAGATAAATTTTAAACCCCAAATGTGTCCCTTTCTTCTTGCTACAGCAGAATGTACCAAGAGCAGCCATGGTTAAGGTTTGGCCAAGCTTCCAAGCTTAATAGTAAGTGATTCCGAGCTCCGTTTTTAATGTTCTATGTATTTTTGAAATCCCGATAACATGATCTGCTCATTTCTACCATTATTTTGAGTTAGGATTTATGTTTAAAACTTTAGCCATGGATATATGCATTTATTTTGATGTTTAATGGTAGAATATGAAGCTTGAAATTGTGTTAAACAACTTTTGCTAAGCAATTTTACGTGAAAACAAGTAAAACAACATAATCGGTAAAAATACCTAATGTTCTTAAGTACATGTTAAAGTGAGAATTTGACGTTGCCATAGAAGGGAAAAATGATCAGCATGTCACAAAACATAAGAAAATATGAATAATTTTAAGTTCTGAACATTGGGGCAAAAGTGAAAATATGCAAAAGTTTAGGGGTCAAAATGAAGATTTGTAAAAATATTATTTTTAGACCCATATGAATAGTGTGACTAATTAGTAGGATAAATGTGATATTATAGATCAAGGAAATCGAGATTTGGGCTTAAATTGGAAAAATACAAGGTTATGGACTAGAATGGTAAATTGTCATTTCTGGATTCGAGGTAAGTTCGCGTGATTTAATGAGCATATTATTCATGATATTATTGATATACATGAAATATAATTTGTTATAATTGTATTGAATTCGATGTTAATAGAAATTTGATGGGATATGATATTTAAAAGAAATTAGTAACTACCGAGAATATGAGATCTTGCATATGTTGCAATAAAGGTTGTCCCTAAAGGATAATCTTTTGTTCTCATTATGAAAAGGAAATGTACGTCTTGTGTGTACAATGTGAAAAGTGGTAACTTCGGCTATCTGATTAGTGAAAAGTGGTAGCTTCGGCTACCTGATCAGTGAAAAGTGGTAGTTTCGGCTACCTGGTCAGTGAAAAGTGGTAGCTTTGGCTACCTGATCAGTGAAAAGTGGTAGCTTCAGCTACCTAATCAGTGAAAAGTGGTAGCTTCGGCTACCTGATTAGTGAAAAGTGGTAGCTCTAGTTACCTGATTAGTGAATAGTGATAGCTTCAGCTATCGAATGTGAAAAGGGATAGCTTCGGCTATCGAATGTGAAAAGGGATATCTTCGGCTATCGAATGTGAAAAGGGATAGCTTCGGCTATCGAATGTGAAAAGGGATAGCTTTGGCTATCAAATGTGAAAAGGTTAGGTATACTTTGTGCATATCACATGAAAAGGTTATGTACACTTTGTGTGTACACTTGAAAAGGTTATGTACACTTTGTGTGTACACTTGAAAAGGAAAGGTATACTTTGTGTATACCATATGAAAAGGAAAGGTATACTTTGTGTGTACCACTCAGGAAAAAACATACACCTCAAGTGTACAATTGGAAAAGAAAAGGTCCATCAGAAATTCAATAATTCAGCGATAATGACATACATAATGATATAAAGAAAAATGGTATGATAAACTCATCTATACTTAGTTGATACTAATATGATGCATATGATTGTCCTGTTTGCATGAGTGGTTGTGCTAAGAGTTAGCACAGGTACATTTTCGAAACTCATGAGTACATGTTTGAAATGTGAAATGAAATGGACTTGTGAAGAGAGTGCAAATTAATGAGTGATATTTATGAGAATAATTTCTATGACAAGCTTGTGATAATGATCATTATATTGTACCAAAACAGATTTGGACAGCAGCATTGGTCCGACTTTGAAAATCCACTAAAAATAGTGGAAATTGAGTTAGAAGCTTAATAAATTATGAAATTAAATCTTAATGAGTCTAGTTTCACATAATGGAAACAGTGAAAGCAAAAGAATTCTGTATCATGAGATATTTGAATTCTTGTGAGACAGAGTCAGAGTGATTCCAGACTCCCCTGTCTCAATTTTGCAAAATCACTAGAAATTGTAAAAAATTATTATGAGTTAAAATTCATATTAATTAAATCATTAATGAGTCTAATTTCAAGAGAAAGATATGGGAGCATTATCTGAGTCTTGTACTATAAGATAATTAAATTTTAGTAAAGAAAGGTCGAAGCTGTCAAACAGCAAAACAAGGGCGACTTTAAATAATAAACTGTACTTATTTGTTGGACCAAAAATTCTGAAAATTTTATGGTGGAAATATATAGGAGTTTAGTTTCTGGGAAAATTTACGGATCTTAAATTGAAGTTTCGTAGCTCCAGATATAAATGATTTAGTGACTGTGACTCAAAAAAATAGCTTAACCAGAACATGTGTAAATGTACAATTGGGATAGTTTTACTATGGAAAGCACGTTAGTAAATTGCTTATTATTTTCATGCGAGCTTACTAAGCGTAAAGCTTACCCCCTCCTTTCCATTTCTTTTAGTGTTGTCAGGTTAGATCGGGGTTGGAGAATCGTCGGAGGCAGCATCACTTTATCAAGCCAACACCTTGAGAGTATAAACAAATATGCTAGAATTATCAAGTGAGTGGCATGTACAGGGACCTAGTTTTATAACATGTGTTATTATAATTTGGACAAATATATTGGTCTTTAGTGAGCTAATGATTCTGACTTATAAATCTAACTATTCATGTTATGTCTGATATTGGTGATGTGCATATGCTTGTTTGCCATACATGGTTGGTAATATGTTATGTGTTGTTGTGAGAATGCCATGCTTGTGTCTTGATAGTGGATATATAATTGCTCAAATATTCCATGTCAATTGCTATGAAAATGTATAAGTGTATGTAGGTAATTAAGGGTGACAATTGGCTTGGAAAATAGCCTTGAAATTGTCCATACGGATAGAAATACGAGCGTGTGTCTAGGCCGTGTTAGACACACGGCTTAAGCTCACGGGCGTGTGCCTTGGTCGTGTGACCGTAACTTGTTCATGACCAAATAGACAGATAGCTCCATGGGCACAGGACATGGCGTGTCCCAAGCCACACGGACGTGTGTGACCACATGGCCCAATTCCACACGGGCGTGTGACTCTCTGAAGCAAGAAAATTTAGTTAAGTTGCCCAAAGATTTTCAAAGTTCTTGATTTAGTACCGAACCACCCCAATGTATGTTATAGGTTTTGAAGACCTATATAAGGACGATATGCATGTGTTCGAGATGTTTTAATTTTTGGTGATAATTTCTGTGGCCCGGTTTTGCATGTTGTGAATGTTTAAGTCTGGTAATGCCCCGAACCCTATCCTGGCATTGGATACGGGTGAGGGGCGTTACATATTCTTCTTTTATGGCCTTCTTGATTAGTGATTTCTTTTTAATCTTTATTTTTGCATGTTTTTCGAGTGATATGTATACGTATTTTAATGTTCAATTTTTGTTCTCTTGAAGAAGTTAATCTTGATCTGTGATGATTTTCTGTTATAGTTCTTTGAATCTTGGTTGGTTTGATTGAATTTATTTATTCATGGAAACAGAAGAAAGAAGATTGAATCTAATTTTCTACGTTTGCTGTACTAGTTTACATAAACTTCCTTAACTCTTACTCACTGCATTGATGTTGAGATGAAGAATCTCTTGTATGGGTTGATTTGTGGAGTTAAATAAGATTATTTTTTAATACGAGAGTCAAATTTTTATCTCTCGCGATCAAAACAAATATCATGTTGTTTAGTTTAAATGCTAAGGAGCTACTCAAATTTTAGATTAAGTCGTTTGTTTCTTTGATATTTTGAGTATCAATAAATCCTAAATTTGAGATTTATATTATTAATTCCTTTTATTTGTTAACAAAATCAGTCTCTTCACTGTTCTCTGAAACTGTTTGAACAAATTTGTTGTGTTTCTTTGATTGGGTTGTTTAAAGGTATTTGTAAGATAAATACGTTTCCACTGTATAGTTGCTTTGTTTAGGAACCATGAGGTTAAGCTTTAATTGAATGAAATTCAATTTATATTCCAGATTGTTGCATTTCTTAGCAATGGGAATGCTGCAAAGCATATGCTGGAACCTTACGTTTTTTAAATGCATATATTTCTATTATATGCTAAATTGTTGCATTTTTTTTTGTAGATTTAATGCAAATGGAGATCTTTTGGAGAGTAGAAATGGATACCAATTATGTGTTAATTTCAAGACTCATGTAATGTTTTTAATTATGTAGTGATTCATAGATTTATGTAATGTTTTTAATTATGTAGTGATTCATAGACTTATGTAATATTTTTAATTATGTAGTGATTCAAAGACTTACATAATGTTTTTAATTATGTAGTGATTCAATTCGGGTAATTCAGGTAATTCGGGTAATCGGTTAATTCGGTTAATTTGGGTAATTCGTTTAATTCGGTTAATTTTTAACCAAAAATAAAAATATATATATAATTTTCGGTTAATTCGGTTAACCGACCAAATTAACCGAAAAATTTCGGTTTGGTTAATTTTTTTTAAAAAAAATTCAATTCGGTTAACGGTTAAAAATTTTGAAAAGTCGATTAATTCGGTTAATAATATTTCGGGTCGGTTAACCGAATGAACACCCCTAGTTGAAACACACACGGGTGCGCACACACATATACATATTAATAGGGGATAAAGTAGATAATTTAATCTAGTGACGTGATAATCCTTCGAAGGAAGGTCCTGAGAAGGTTATGTTTTTAAATTATAGCAATTAAAGATGATGATGATGATGGAGATACATTATTGAAAGCCAACATCTTGTTGGCAACTATCCTCATCAATACATTTAATATATTCGGCTCAGGGATGGATTATTGGTAGCAACATTGATCGTTTGAAGGTTTAGCACCTTCAGGGGCTGCCACAGTGTTATCAAATATCTATCATGTTGAAATACTTGAATTAGTTGAGTTAAAGCAAACACTTGATGGCCTGTAAATTTTGGGGTGAATCGGGATCAACCTTCCAATGTGGGAACCTGTACATCTTGGATAGCTCTCAGGATTGCTTTGCCGCCGTACTCCACTGGCAAAGCTTCTTCACCTATATCCTCTATAAAGATTTTCTTCTCATCGTCATTGGTCACAATTACAATCTGTATTCATGGCGTTGCAAAATAAGCAAAGACAGATATATCACATAAATATAATCTAAGAATTCTGCTAATTGTGTCGTACGGATACTTTATTAATATCTTCGCTCGATGTAATGGAACGGATGAATAAAGTTATCAGACTATTCTAATTAACAAAATGTGTTTACTATTAACTACCCTTAAAAAGGGTACTCTACGTTTATGTACAAAGGAAGAAGGGAAAGTAGAGGAAAAAAAGTTCCAGATGCTGGAACTCAAGAATGACTACATGAACCAACTGATTTGAACTCCGGGATCTCTAAAGATAATCATTAGCAAAACTCTTGATCCAGTAAATATTTTTAAGGTACAAAGATGCAGTAACCTCCATTTAGGAAACATATATTCACCACCATTAAGCAAAAACAATACATTTGGGACAGTAAGTTCATTACCTATATCTGCTAAGAATCTGAAAGGAAGAAAAATAAAACAATAACAAATACCTTTTCAAGTGTAGATTTCTCAATGAAGCGAGAAACCATCCTCCAAACACTAACAAAAAACCTCGGCATATGCACAATGTAGCACTTTGCCAAGCGCTCTGGGAAATATGCCTGCATTTAAGTGAAGAGTGGGGCTAATGAAACATGGAAGAAAAATGTAATAAGTTTCCAGAACAGAATCTAGGGATAAATTCAGTTTACACAATGGCCACGATTTAGGAAACTGAGCATAATTTCTGAACTTATTAGCTAATTCCTATATTAAATATGGTACATTTAGTAGCTTAATCCCTTTGGGACAATTTTTAGAAAATGAAGAAGCGGGTTAGAAAGACAACAGGACAAGCTGGGTGAATTGGGTGACAAAATAGCCCAATTCACGGTTTTAATGAATGCTACAAACAAATTCTAAAACACGGCCTTGTAAATCATAATCAGATTGTACACCAAGTAAAACAGAAGATAGAAATCATGCATTAGCTTGTCATTTAGAAAGATTTTGCTTACTAACCGTTTCTACTTGTTTCTAAGACCTATGTTAATCCGACTCTTCACTTTTTCTCTAAGTACTCCAATCCAACACTCATGTCTAACACGACACATATCTAGACATGGCATGCATTAGCGTGTCATTTGAAAAGATTCAGCTTATCAACTGTTTCCACTTGTTCCTAAGACTTATTTTAATCCAACTCTTCACTTTTCTCGAATTACTCCAATCCAACACTTATGTCCAGCATGAAAGGATATAGTCCTAAAAGAACTTTCCAGATATATGAAAAAATTACATCCCTGTATCTGAGACATGCCCATATCCATTACTCAACAAAATTTGAGCAACATAATCTAAAACAAAACCAAACATTTAGTGGGTAAAAGTATTATAGAGGTCTTTGTATTAGAAATTAGATTGTATTTTAGTCTCTACTCAAAAAATAAGTAAATTAATCCCTTAAAGTTGATCAAAGAACAAATTGGTTATTTTTGTTAAAATTTTCATCAATTTACTAGACAGTTACACTTGTAATGCCAAATGTATCTTATTCTAAAGGACATGAATTAATTTTTTACAGTAGAAATGGATGAAATTTTTAACAGAAGAACTAGTTTTCCCTTTAATCTAACGTACTAGGACTAATAATGAAACAAAATGCAATTCAACTCTTAATATAAGAATTTTCATGGTACTTTTATCACATTTAATTGCATTTGCTTCAAGTATTTAATATAAGAGCTTGCTTCAAGTATTTAATATAAGAGCTTACATGGTATATTATGACGGAAGGAAATGTTTCAAGTATTTCATTACATTAAGCTTACTAGAGATTTATTCCATAAAAATGTCAAAGATTCTTACACGCAACAGAGTTAATGAGAATTCAAGTTATGAGGAAAAAAAGAATGCCATGAACTTTCACTTTTTTTTTATGAATATATCCCTGGTATATGTAGCCTACATGAAACATATAGCTTGTTTGTACAGTAACTGATATCAAGAACAGCTCAGTAATTCAAATGTGACCTTCTCCTCCATAGAAATGGAGAACATATGCAGTAGCCAACCATTAATATTTCAACATCTGTACTTGCACTTGGTGATCTTTTGTTACTTGGTTAGTTATTTCTTTTGTTAGGCAATAATAATGAAAAAGGCTAGACCAGTATACGGTTGAAATATTAAATGAGGTCCTAAGGTGATGTTGAAGTCATTAGGCAGGAAATCTTGACCAACTCAGGTTCTACGCTAAACTTAAACATAGCTCAGGTTCCGGAAGCCTTTAATTCAAATAGAATAGTGTGACATAAATCTAAAGGATATGAACTTGAATTTGTAACAAGGTCACAAATTGAATGATATTTCGGATGAAGAAAGCATATATAACTTCCTATCCCTTGAAAGATTGACCCCAAAATTCATAATTAGTTAAAGATCAATAAAATGAAACAAAAAAAAATGGCAATATTTAAATCTCGCATTTTTCATTTTTCATGAATTACTTGTATCTGACATCTCTATCTAAAAATAATTTTATACATGGGTGGGTGTATGACCTTCTAAGGCATATTATGAGAAAAAATAAAACTTCTTTAAAAATAATAAATATACCCATATCAGGCAAAAACCCTATCCGACACTTACACAGTAAAATACCTTAAAGCTATGGAGTCAACTCCACAGCCTACACTCTCGTCAGTTGTGATTTCTTTAGGTTATGTAATATGCTTACCTTTTCCCTTCATTTTCATCGAGGGAAGACGGGTGAAGGGCAGAACTCTTCAAACAGCTATAGAAATCAACATAAAATTACAATAGACATCAAAGTACTTTGAGAAAACTTAACAAGCTCTCTTATTATTATTATTTTTTATTTACCATGCACTATCCTCGTTCTGTTTCTCTTATATAAGGCACATGAAACAATGTTCTTTTCAACATATTTCGGAGAACATACATAACCTGTAAGAACTGAAATCCAGTTATTAATCCACGTGCATCAACATTTCTGTATGTAATATTCTGAAAATCAAGAACGCCAATCAACTTTTCATTTCCTATTTCTCTTCCTTTGATGGCACTGCGATTGGTACAACTCAATGAGTCAAAAATATATGAATGTATGTCTTTGGAGCTTGTATCTCAAAAAAAAAAAAAAAAAGCTCCCTTGTGTTTTTTTTTTTTTGACTGTCAGAACTCAGAATACTACCTTGCTATGGTTTTGTCTAGCAGATAAACCACGAACTCTGCATCAAGAGATAGAGAAAACATGTAAGAGTAAATTTTGCAATATGAAAAGAAACTTGCTTGCAGCAAAAACAAAAACATGTAAAATAGATAAATCTTGAATAAACTTGTAGTATCTCCTATTTAATAGTAATTGATGAAGTTCACGAGTAAATATAAAATAGGGTAAACTACAGAAATTATCACTAAAGTATTGTTTGTTTTTCTTTGTCACCGTCTAATATTTACATATTCTATCAATTTGATCATAAATATATAAAATCAACAAATTTAACCCTTAAAGTTACATAATTTGTCATTTTAGTTCAAATTTTTAAAAATTTAATAAATTTATTCCTCAACATTTAGAAAATAACAAATTTTGATGATTTAAAATTCATTAAATTTTAATTCAAACAATAACTTGATGATCGCCAGCTACAAACCACATACAACAAAATCATACAACCCTGCTTATTTGTTTTATTTTGGTAATGCAGTCTTCTTCTCTAAATGAACCCCTTCTATGCTAGCTTACCAAGTTATTGATACAAACATCTTGTTTTTCAATAGTTTCAGTTGTTGCAGGGTCCATTCACCCGAAATCTCAGATTTTGCTGCAGACTTTGCATCCATGGTTATTTCAAGTTGAAACCTTGCTCCCCTTTGGTGGTGTATTCCAATTGAATTGACTTGAATTATTAGGCATTAGATTACTTGCTACCTCATTTATCGAAATCTCATCCAAAATTTCTTTCAAATATTCTGCGGTGAGCTTTACTTTTAGTTAATCAATGTTACTATCCAGATTTTTTATCTTGGTTGTTCTTGTGAAGAAAATGAAAGAAAGGTTCAAAACTTAAACAAAAAAAGAAAATAGAAATTTAAAAACTAAAATTTGTCATTTATTGACTTGAACAAAAATAACAAATTTTATAAACATTGAAAGCTAAATTTATTATTTTTTATATTTAGGGTCAAATTGATAGAATATATAAAATTAAAAAACTAAATTTATTATTAGAACAATTAAAAAAATTCACCACAACATTTCATTAAAATCAAAATTCAAACTGACGTTAAGGTTTAAAAATAATAATTTTAAATAATTTAATGACTAAAATAAAAAAAATTAAAAATTTAATGAACGAAATAAAACCACCAACCGTTTATCTACTTTACCTATAAAATAAACCTAGCCCATAATGGCAAACCACATCAAGTCCTGCGTTCGATTAACGGATTACCCTATCTATTGCTCTTATTGAGAAAAAAAACTACTTTGAGGGGCCACAGATTAAACTCCGACATTTATGAGCTACCTAAAATATTAAACAAGATCTAAAAAATATAGCATTGCAGATTTATGTGGCTTTCCCATTATGTCCCACCATAATGATGAAACCTTTCTACCATGAGTCTCATGACCAAAAGTTATCATTTCAACAATCGGAAAAGAATCAAATTTCAGGCGAGGCTTATCAACATGCATGAATTATAAGAAAACAAAAAATAGAATATGCTAATTAATCAATCATGAGAAAGAAGAGTGAAAGTAGTGAGGCTGGGCTAACTAATTACTCTTGAACTGGAGATGGTCCTTGGGGGATAATGCTTGCAAGCTTGGACAATCATCACTGGATATCCTGTCTTTGACAAACCTTGCAAAAAAATCTTTCTGGCTTCTAATTGGTCAGGCACTTCAGATTCTACAACGCACCCATTAGGAACTAAAGAAGACCTCCATTTCAGCCACTGGACAAACATCTTTGAAGCTTTATCTGTGTCCATTGATCTTGCAATCAAGAATCTCATGAGTGTCGGATCCCCGTATTTCTGTAACAAAAAAAGGGGGTCAAAAACACTGAATTGAAGTATAAATATACAGGATTTCAGTCACAAAGGGTATTGATAATTTACCTCTGTTGAAAACCCAAGTTTCTCTACTGATTTCCTCATCTGGGTCAGTTCAAGTTCATGGCTTTTCTCCATGTTAGAACAAATAGAATCTGCTTGGGGCCTTTGGCTTGTTAGAGGGAGAGGTGTTGAGCGGGGTGGGGGGAACTTGATTAAAAAATGGAAGAACAACAGGTGAGAAAAGGACGACAAAAGGAAAACAAAAAAATAAATAAACAGAGAGATATGAGAGAGAGAGGCTGTGAAGTTGGCTGAGAAAATGTGGAAAAAGTCCAAGTGATATAAGAAAATGGTTGGCCGTTGCTTGTGGAATTAAGTTCCAACTTGAAAACAGCATCTCTTAAATTTTAATAGATAAATAAATAAATTCTCCCGAAGAAAAAGGAACATAATTTAAAATGATTTAGGACGCGATCCCTTTTATGGCCACGAGTCGCATTTGTAATTTAATTAATAATATGATTAAAATATTTTTATAATTTTATTATTTGAAATCAGAAATTATTGAATATTAAAACTGAGAAATAACAAAAATAAATAGGATAATAATTAATTTATAAAACAGTAAAATTGTTGTTTTATTTAAATTTATTTAATAAATTAAACTTAGAAGGTTATAATGTTTTTATCAGACCTTATGAACTAAGCGGGTATTGTTCAAAAAAAATAAAGAATTTGAACTTTTTTTTATCACACTTGCAAGTTTGAATGCTTTTTTGCTTATTTGTTTTAACGTTAGTTGCATATTATTTTGTAATTACAAAGAATTTTAATTTTTTTATGTCATATATAGTAATATAAATTTTAATTACAAACATAGTTACATAATTAATTATTAAAAAAATATTAGTATGATAAAAAATTTCTAAACGAGCAATAAAAATTAAAATCAAATCATTGTATGTAACATATTAGCCTAATAAAGTAGTCGATAGTATGATTGCTAATAAAAATAACAAAAAAAATAAATATCATATTTAATTTTATCTAAATGCTCTAGCGTTTTATATTTGTCAGGTTATTCCCTTTTTAACGTTTAAGATATGCCCCTTATCATCATTCATTGGCCTCTACCTGAGTTCTTCATCATTTGAATATGGATATATATCAGTAAGATTATCAAAATATTTTTTTGTGTCCTCTTGAAAGTATGAATTATCCTAACTCAACCTACAAATGAAGTTATGGAGTATGCAAGATGCTAGTAGAATCTAGCCTTTTCTTTTGTATACTATATTGAGATGATGCTAGTATGAGAAATCTTTTTTAGAACAACAAATATCCTATTAATCTCCTTTCGAAGCTTTGAATGTACAAAATTAGAGAGTTCGTGAGTTACCTTTAGTGTTTATGTCCGATTTTGTTCTCTCAAATGATATCATACGCCGATATTATGCAAGAAAATATTTTGTATTTGGGATCATGGTGCAAAAAAATTGTACCTTTATAAAAACTTATATAAACTTAATTTGGAAAAAACTTATATTAGGTTATACCATTTTTATAATACATAAATTAACTTAAAATAAAAAAAATATAATATATAATCTTTATAAAAAATATTTTATAAAATGTTAAATAACTTTGTATCACTTTTTTTTATAAAAAAATATATTTTTTATCATAACTTTATAAAATTGTATTTTATAAATAAGTTATGGAAAAAATTATGACACTTTTTTAAAAATAAGTGTATTATTTTTTTATAATATATATAACGTGAACACTGTTATATATCAGTGATCACCAACTTGAATCCAAGATAGGACCTGAGTCACCTACCCATGACCCAGGTAGGTCCCACTGGATGATTGAGTGCGAGGCGAACTACGAGATGACAACTAGGGGAGTTCGTAAATCTAGCTCGTAAAGTGTGTTTGCAGATCCAGCTTGCACAAACTAGGTGAGGGTCATGGTCTCTGTCCGCATATATCAAAGGTGTTCGCATAAAGGGGATCACGTGCTCTGCAGGCAACCCAGAGTGAAACACGTGTCCAGCCAACCTCAAACCCGCTCAGAATGTTAGTCCCAAGTACAGAGAGGACCGCATGCACTATAGGCAATCAAAGTGAGACATGTGTCTAGCAAGCTTGGAGCCCGCTTAGAATGTCAATCCTAGGCACAATGGGGTCGAGAAAAAATAGTGGGGTCAGGCCGTGAGCTATGATATGATAGTATAAATACCTGAATGCTCCTCTTAATATGATACAAGACAAAAATCACTCAACAATTGGTGCGATGAGCATGGGCAGACTTTCGATAATCAGATTTTAACAAGTTTGGTTTTCTTTTCTTCAGTGTGAGAATAGAAATGGCTCACCCAAATGAGAATTTTCACTTCAACCTTTCATTAGAACATGCTGGAGCCTCAAGCTCTGGCGGTCAGCACAATGAAGTAGATTTGTTTATCGAATGGTCCACCGATAGACCGGAGAACTTCGGTAATGCAATTCATCAGGGAGTTTATGACCCTCTAGACCAGAATGTTTTCACCGGCCAGGGGTTGTCACTTTCTCCTAACCAAGAGGCACCCCACAGTAGTGCTTTGCTCTCTAGGAGCAAATGAAGTTCATAAGGGAGCAAATGGCCGCTCAGGAAGTGCGGTTCCAACAACAACAAGCTCTTCAATAAGAGCTGCTGAAAGTAGATCGAGGAGTTGAGAAGAAAGGTGCATTCTGATAACTTTGGCTTTCAAGACAACGTGAACAAATAGGACAAGGTCCTAGGCATGCAAGTGAAAGAGTGGAAAATGAGATGGTTGAGTTTTAAAGGGATATAAGGGCATTGCACCCTAAGTCTTAGGACATGGACTGGCTGTTCTGCTTCAACAATCCATTGGCCCCTGAGATCACAATAGTGAACTTATCGCGTGACTTCAAAGTCTCGAAAGATATGTTTGAGGGAATGAAGGACTCGCATGACTACATGAATGTACTGGGGACATCAGATGCAGCAAAGTGTAGGGTATTTTCAACAATGCATAAGGGAAGCTCCAAGGACTGGTATTTGTCCTTAAGTAGCTTAGTACTTAAGTAGCTTTCATGGCTCACCTCCTCTGTTATGGATGCCTACCTGGTGCTCAGCTTCCATTCACTTGGTTAGCTTAACAAAAGTCGGCTTTTAAAACACTTAAAAGGGAACATGGGTTTTTAACTTCAATGTGGCACGTCAGATTCGGCCATAACGTCTGGGCCGGGTTTGGGGTGCTACATTTAGTTGTATCAGAGCCTGGGTTGCAACAACTCGGCTGTGGATCGGGTCCAAAAAGTGTTTTCAAAACTTTATGCCAAAAAGGGTATTTTTGGAAAAACTTAACTTTTGAAAATAAATTTTCTGTTTAAAAGGGGATAATCTTCGAACTTGTTTTTTCAAATGTTTGAAAAATGGATTTCAAAAAGCCTAAATATTTTGATTTTATCTGAAAACTGATGAGGTGGCACACTGAATCCCTGGCACCAAGGCTGTAAGTACCTTTTTATTTTACAAACTGAACTGTACTGTAGTTAGTACTAAGCCTTAGCGATAGTACTATAGATAATGTAGCATAAAGGCTACAAAACTGAGACTGTAGGGTAAACTAGGCCCTAGGAAACTGAGACAGTAGCTAAACTGTGGTTACGCGAGAACAACTCTGAAACCTTATCTGTTCATAAGATATTCTGTAATAAACAATGGAAACAGTAAACTAACTGCATAAAATTTGTAATCAGATAAATCTATATGAGTACGAGAGCTACTCGGGGAAGAGGCTGTGGTCGAGGCCGAGGTAGTACTCAAGCTGGATCTTCGTCTTCTGAGCACATACCCGCTAGGGTAGCACAACCACCACTGGTAGATGAGAATGGGCCGTATGATCAGGCCGCGGGGGATGACGCTCTGTCCCAGGCCATGCTAAGAGTTTTGGAAAGGGTGGCCAGAGCTAATATCGGGCCCATGAATAGGGGGTCCATTTCTGAGCGACTCCGGGCCAACGGAGCGGAAGTTTTTAGGGGTGTATCTGGAGTAGCCCCAAATGTGGCTGAGTATTGGCTGGAAGCCACGGAGTGGATTATGGATGACCTGGACTGCTCAGTGGAGCAAAAGTTAAAAGGGGCGGTGTCCTTACTGCGGGACGAGGCATATCAGTGGTGGATCACTGTGAGAGAGGGTACCCCAGCTGAGAGGGTAACTTGGGAGTTGTTTAAGCAGTCCTTCAAGGCGAAGTATGTTGGAGCTAGCTATGCAGATGCGAGAAGGAAGGAATTCCTGAACCTGACCCAGGGTGGTAAGACCGTTGCTGAATATGAGGCAGAGTTTCTGCGATTGAGCTGGTATGCTAGTGGTATTGTCTCTGCCGAATATGAGCGCTATGTTCGCTTTGAGGTTGGCCTCAGAGATGAGCTAAGGGTACTCATAGCTCCGCAGAGAGAGTACGATTTTGCTGCACTGGTAGAAAAGGGTAAGATAGCTGAAAAGGTGAAGCAAGCCGAACAATGGAACCACGACAGGGATCAAAATCAGTTCAGGAGAGATGCTGGACTGACTGGTGCTGCAAACCAGAATGTTAAGAGAGCCAGGATGGAGGAACCAGTTCGAGCGGTTCCGGTGAACACTGTTAGATCACAAGTTTGTAGAGATTGTGGTAGAATGCATCTGGGGGAATGTTGGAAACATTTTGGGGTTTGTCTTTATTGTGGATCAAAGGAACATAAGGTCAGGGATTGTCGTAGGAGGCCAGCTTAGGCTCAAGTGGTTGAACAAAGGGCTGTGCAACCCGTCCGACCAGCGCGAGGTGGACCGCCACCACCGAGAGGTCGTGGCCAAGGTCGCGGTGGTAATGGCCATAGACGTGGGGCACCTAGCAAGGGTACTGCTAACACTAAGGCTCGTCAGCCAGCTTTGGTATATGCTGCTCATCGCCGCGAGGAGGGTGACGCACCTGATGTCATAACTGGTATGTTTTTTATCTCTAACGTACCCTATACTGCTCTGATAGATGTGGGGTCAACTCATTCATATGTAGCATGTGATATTTTTGGGGCATTGGGTGTTCACTTTGAGAAGATTGTGTGTGGGGTAACTGTGATAAGTCCGTTAGGTCACTCAGTTAAAGTAGAGAAACTCTTTAGGGAGGTGCCTTTAGAGACTCAGGGTAGGATTTTCTGTGGAGACTTAATGGAGTTACTGTTCGGAGAATTTGATTTGATCTTAGGGATGGAATGGCTGACCAGGCATAGGGCAACGCTGGATTGTGCAGCTAAGAGGATGGTGTTAAGGACTATTGAGGATGATGAGGTAATGATTATTGGGGAATGAAGAGATTACTTGTCCAATGTGGTATCGGCTTTAAGGGCTGAGAAACTGATGCATAAGGGATGCGAGATGTACTTGGCTTTTATAAATCAAGTTGAAACTAGGGATCTGACTGTGGATACCGTCAGAACTGTTAGGGAATTCTGAGATGTTTTTCCGAAGGAGCTTCTTGGATTGCCTCCGAATCAAGAAGTGGAGTTTGGAATCGATTTGTTTCCTGGAACAGCTCCAGTATCCATTGTACCCTATAGAATGGCACCGAAGGAGTTAGTGGAACTGAAAGCTCAAATCCAAGAGTTGTTAGATAGGGGCTTCATCAGACCTAGTGTGTCTTCATGGGGAGCACCGGTCCTGTTTGTGAAGAAAAAGGACGGGACAATGCACATGTGCATCGATTACCGCCAGTTGAACAAACTGACGATAAAGAAAAAATACCCACTGCCAAGGATTGATGATTTATTTGACCAACTTAGAGGAGCTTTGGTATTTTCCAAGATTGACCTTTCGATCTAGATACCATCAGTTAAGGGTAAAGGAAGTGGATATTCATAAGACAGCATTCAGGACTCGATATGGTCATTACGAGTTCCTGGTTATGCCGTTTAGGTTGATGAACGCACCTACCGCTTTCATAGATCTGATGAATCGAGTGTTCCAACCTTACTGAGACCGATTCGTGGTAGTTTTCATCGATGATATTCTGGTATACTCGGAAACCAAGGAGAAACATAAGGAGCATCTACGTATTGTGCTGCAAGTGCTAAGAGAGAAGCAACTGTATGCAAAGTTTAGTAAGTGTGAATTTTGGTTGTGAGAAGTGGCTTTTCTAGGTCATGTGGTTTCTGCTGAAGGAATTAGAGTGGATCCTCGAAAAGTTGAGGCAGTTCTGGGATGGAAGCCACCAAAATCAGTATCGGAAATTCAGAGTTTTTTGGGTTTGGCAGGCTATTACTGAAGGTTCGTAGAAGGATTTTCTCTGATTGTTGCACCATTAACGAAACTGTTAAGGAAAGGGGTAGCATTTGTCTGGACTGAGAATTAGCAAAAAGCTTTTGACCATTTGGAAAAGGTATTGACTGAAGCACCAGTGTTGATTCAACTGGAGTCTGGTAAGGACTTCACTGTGTACAGCGATGCGTCGCATGTGGGGTTAGGATTTGTATTGATGCAAGAAGGTAAGGTGGTCGCTTATGCTTTACGACAGCTTAAGCCTCATGAAGCGAACTACCCTACGCACGATTTAGAACTAGCAGCAGTGATCTTCGCGTTGAAAATCTGGAGACATTACTTATGTGGAGAAAAGTGTATCATATACACAGACCATAAGAGCCTAAAGTATCTGTTAACTCAGAAGAACTTAAACCTTAGGCAACGAAGATGGGTAAAGTTGCTTAAGGATTACGACTGTTTGATTGAGTACCACTCAGGTAAGGCTAACGTGGTGGCTGATGCGTTGAGTCGAAGGGTTGTTTCTAATTTGAGAGCCTTGTTTGCATGTTTGAATCTGTTTGACGATGGAAGTCTATTAGCAGAGTTGCAAGTGAGGCCTACTTAGACTGAGCAGATTAAAGAAAAACAGTTGAAGGATGATTCGTTGGTTCTTCGATTTTAGCAAGTTGAGAAGGGTGAGAATGAGGGTTTTGGACTGAATACTGAAGGAGTTTTATGCTTCCGAGGAAGAATTTGTGTTCCGAAGGACTCTGACTTGAGACAGTCAATATTGAAGGAAGCTCATGGGGGACTTTGTGCCATGCATCCTGGAGGGAATAAGTTGTATCACGACTTGCGAGAGCTGTACTGGTGGCCTGGGCTTAAACGAGAAGTAACGGAATTCGTGGGGAAATGTCTAAATGCCAGCAAGTGAAAACTGAGCATCAATTTCTTTCTGGATTACTGCAACCGGTGAAAATTCCATTGTGGAAGTGGGAGAGAGTCACTAAGGACTTTGTGTGGGATTTGGGAGGACTATTTCCCATTGGCAGAGTTTGCATACAATAACAGCTACCAAGCAAGTATTCAGATGGCTCCATATGAGGCACTTTATGGGCAGAGATGTCGTACGCCTACGTGTTGGACAGAGTTGGGTGAACGACAAGTGCTTGGGCCGGAGTTGGTGGCAGATACCGAGAGTAAGGTTAAGTTGATAAGAGATTGATTAAAGGAGGCATCTGATAGACAGAAGTAGTATGCGGATCTAAAACGTAAAGAGATAGAGTTCGCTATTGGGGATATGGTTTTCTTGAAGGTTTCACCTTGGATGAAGATCTTGAGATTCGACAAGAAGGGCAAATTGAGTCCGCGGTTTATAGGGCCTTATCAGGTTCTTAAGCAGGTAGGGCCAGTAGCGTATCAGTTAGAGTTACCGCCAGAGTTGGACAAAATCCATGACGTCTTTCATGTGTCTATGTTAAGACGATATCGATCGGATCCCTCACATGTTGTGCCAGTGGAGGAGATTGAAGTAAGGACTGATTTGACCTTTGAGGAGGAGCCTGTGCAGATATTGGCACGAGATGTTAAGGTTCTCAGAAGGAAATCTATTCCGTTAGTAAAAGTGTTTTGGCGTAATCATGGAAGGGAAAAAGCTACTTGGGAGTCAGAAGAGACTATGCGTCAACAATACCCTTAACTATTTGGATCAGGTAAATTTCGAGGTCGAAATTTCTTTTAGGGGGTAGAGTTGTAATGCCCTAATTTTCGGGAATTCTGTGAGTGTTGGCAAATTTTAAATTTTGGTGTTCTGTCTGCTTGGCGTAGATTTAATCAGGTTAGTGGGTCTCTAGAAGGCCCAAGTTTAAGTTAAAATCTGGTAATTTTAGTTAATTTTAATTCTATAGAAGAAGGGGTTCCGGTTAGCTGGGCTTTAAGGTATTAACTGGGTAAAATAAAACACAAGGAAGCCCATGGTAAGTTGGCTTGTGGTGTCACTTGGGGGCTTGAGAGGTGGCGTGTGGATGACCAAGGAGAGCAAATGTTCGAGTCGTAAGGTAAGCAAATTGGTGATATTAATTTTTATGTACAGAAAAGGTAAGCAGTGGAACTAAAGTAAAAGGCTATTAGGAGAAGATTTAGGAGCTGATAAGGGAGAGGATTTAGGAGCTGATAAGGGAGAGGATTTAGGAGCTGATAAAGGAGAAAATTTAGGAGATGATCAAGGAGCAGGAGTTGGCCGGCCAAGGGCTTCTAGCATGGGAAAATTTGGCTAGGTTAAGTGCCAGTATAAATTCGGCATGAGGGGGAAAGTTGTGCCGTTTGCTGACCATTCTCCTCTTCTTTCTTTTCTCCTTTTCTCTTCAAATTTTTCTTTTCTTCTTTTCCTCCATAGCCGAATCTCTCTAACCGCCTGTGCATTTCCATTTTTTTCTTCAGACGTTTCTAAAACCTTCATAGCCATTGCCATAAAAAGCCGAAATCCCGAAAACTATACTTTTTCTGTCCCGATTTCTCCTAGCCAATTTTATTATCTTTTCCAACATTCTTGACCGATTATCTAGTTCTCTAAACCTCAAGGTTCTGTCGACAGGACCATGGCAAAACCCTCCTATTTCATCTTTCTTTACACAGCTTCAACAAAAGCCAAAAACCCCACTCTCTTAGGGACTTGGCCGAATAGTGAGATCACTGAAGGCTTGACTTTTGTTATCATTTGAGGGCTTAGATCGGCATTAGAATTGAGTAGAAATTAATTTGGATCATTGACCGAAGGAACCGGTGGTAAGTCTTTTCAATTTAATCTTTATTTCATATTTTAGAAAAGCCGAAACCCCTAAAGGTTAGGGAGGCTGTCGACTTGGACTTGTAGCCCTAAGGGGTTGTGATAACTTTTTTGTCTTAATAATAATGTGATCTAGAGGCTGCTGTCAAGGCTTGGACAAGTGGAGCAACGGGATCTAAGTCTAGTCACAAACTTCGACAAAGGTAGGATTGCTAGTGCCTAAGGTGTTATGGCCGAATAAGGTAAGGAGATATTATGTAGCTCATTTCAGTAGTAGATTAACGTGGTAGTAATATAATTGTAGGTAGTTCGTGTGTGGATCTCGTCAAACGAATCGTCATAAAATAGGTGTGTAACTGACACCCTTTCTTAGTCTAGTTCGGCAAAAGCCGAAAAGCCAAAATGCCGAAAAATCGGTATTTTGTAGATTTACGAGTGTGCGAATGCTCGTGAGGTAAATCGATTAATTTTTTTGGTAAGCTGCAATGTTTGGGCTGCAAAGTGCATGATTTCTGTGCCCTCGATATTTTTGGGCTTCTTGGGCCAAAATTGGAATAAAGGGCCAACGGGCCCAATTCGGTAAGAACCCTCGGTAAGTGATTCTATTAGTACGTGAAAGGTAGGAATATGCATGAAAAACCCTAGAATAGATAAATTACTGAAATACCTTTAAAAAGTGGAAAATTTATAGTTTTACCCCTAGGAGTAAAGTACCGAAATACCCCTAGGAGTAAATTGACCGAAATGCATGTTTGACTGTTGTTATTTACTGCATGCCATGTTGTTACTATCTGATGCATGGGACTGGGATATTGATGGAGGAAGTACTGAAAGTGGCTTGTCCACGTACTGGAGGCTTTGCCTCAATTTACTACTAACTGAGCAGCAAGGCTGCAACTGTGGAGTGTAAGGCTGGGTGGGTTGAGTTATTCCCCACATGGAGTGTAGGGCTGGTACGGGTGGAGTGTAGCGGTTGGTAGGTTGAGTAGTCTCCCCAAATGGGCTTGCATATATTTATTGATGTTACATGTATTTTGAAATGGGCCGTACTGTTATCTGAATAAGGGGCTAAGGCCCAGTTTAATGTAAATTGAAAAGGGCTCTGGCCGAGTATCATGTTATCTGAATGGGCTTAGGCCCGATGGGCTTGAGCTGACCTGGGCTTTGAATGGGTTTTCCTTACACACTGAGTTTCCAAACTCACCCCTTCTTTAACCTTGCAGGTGGGCCTTGATGTGGGTGTCTTGGAGCCGAAGGGGATTCAGAGTGGCCATGGTGAATGCTTTTGGGTTTGAAAAAGAAACTGGTTTCCTTAAGTCATTTTTATTTACTATTTAATTTTTGGGGTGTAATAAGGCCATTTTAACTTTATTTTCTTCTTTGATTTCCTGGGATTATATTATTTTTAATAACTTTATTCTGGTGGATAATAATTCAAATGGGCTAGACTTAGGGCGTGATTTCAAAACGATACTTATTTTTAAAATAACACGACGTCACAAATATTCGATTTATCAAAGATAACCACTCAAAGAAGTTTCAATCCGTTATAACCAAGTGTGGCAATGGATGTGCGCATGTCTAGGATTGGATCCAATCGAAGAGCTTGGTACTTAAGCAGCCTTCATGGCTCACCTCCTTTGTTATGGATACCTACCTGGTGCCCAGCTTCCATTCACTTGGTTAGCTTAACAAAAGTCGGCTTTTAAAAAACTTAAAAGGGAACATGGGTTTTTAACTTCAATGTGGCATGTCAGATTCGACCATAACGTCTGGGCCGGGTTTGGGGTGCTACATCAGTGATTTACAGTAGAGCTACACTTCCTCCAATCATATATAAGCTCATCTCCGTGCAATGCATCATGCAACATGTCATGCCATATCATAATATTAAACATGTACTCAATACAGTTACACATAGCATGCTAAAATAAGGACATACATCACATAGGGGCAAAACAGTCATCCAACCATATAAAGGCAAAATAGTCATTTTACCACATAAAGGGTAAAACCGTCATTTTATCACATAAGGACAAAATAGTCATTTTATCATACAAGGGCAAAACAATCATTTTGCCACATAAGGGCAAAATCGTCATTTTATCACATATGGAAAAAATCGTCATTTTAACACATAAGGGCAAAACAGTAATTTTTCCACATAAGGGCAAAATCATCATTTTATCACACAAGGGCAAAACAGTCATTTTGCCACATAAGGGTAAAACAGTCATTTTATCACATAAGGGCAAAACCGTCATTTTATCACATAAAGGCAAAATCGTCATTTTATCACATAAGGGCAAAACAGTCATTTTACCCTACAGGGGTATTATAGTCATTTTACCCTATGGGGGTATTTCGGTTATTTTACCCTATGAGGGTATTTCGATCATTTGACCCTATGAGGGTATTTCGGTCATTTTATCCTATGAGGGTATTTCGGTCATTTTACCCTATGGGGGTATTTCAGTCATTTTACAATATGGGGTATTTCGGTCATTTTACCCTATAAGGGTATTTCTGTTATTTTACCCTATGGGGGTATTTCGGTCATTTTACCCTATGGGGGTATTTCGGTCATTTTTTCATCCCAACATGGCCTAAAATGACCTAAGCCCATGAGATCGCCCATGATGGCCTCTCATAATCCAGTACCCACGTTTTATGCGTTTGGGGTTACCACACGAGTGATCGCACGCCCATGTGGCATCAACGGTCCTATTTTTTGGCTTTCGCCGACTTACGGTTAAGACAGTGATTACACACCTGACATGCTTTGAAGTTATCCGTGCTCCGAAAACTCCTATACTGAAGGCTAATCGAATTCGCAGCCTTGGTTCCTAAGTGGCGCACCAATCAACTTCCTCCATCTACACGAAATTCATAACCTCTTTATTAAACTTATATTAGTTTACAAAACGATCTTGGCTGTACCACCCTTACCAAATAATGACAGTACAGAGTATGACTCGGTGATGCAGTGAACCAAGACCGAAGAGGAGAACTGACTTACAAATGTTTGACCAAGGAAAAATAATAGAGGGAGAGGAATAGAGAAGAACCACATGCACCCACCGAATGGTCGAAGATCAATTGTCAAAACCGAAACAAAATAGAAAGAGGAAGAGAGACAAGGTATTCGGTCAGAGAAAATGATTGAGAGGGAGGGGGAGAGAAGGAAAATTCGACCAAAGTAAAAATGGAAAAATGGATGTCTGATAAAAGCCGATTGAGAGAGAAAAAAGTGCAGTGTAAATTGAAATAAGTAATAAAAAGGAAAACGAGTAAAAAATGCCCAAAAGACCTGTAACACAATTCGACTTCAAAACTGAGAAATGGAAATAACCAAAAGAACAATTGATAACCAACCGAAAATGGAGAGAAAAGAAGTGACCATACACTAATTCGGCACCACTCTCCTCAAAACTCAAATTCCCAAATTTCCTCCTAAAATCCCTCTAACCGATCACACCTCAACAACCGAAAAAATCCCCCTTTTTACTCCCCAAATTCGGCTAACAACAACCCCATTCAAACTCATTCAAACTCCTCAATCTTTCAGTCAAACACAACTTCCTCCCATGGCCACCAGTAAAAATAATCTCCATTAGCCCAAGCAGGGATCTGAACCTCAAACCCCTTACGCACTCCACACGCCACTTACCATTAGCCCAATATCCTCCTTAACTGTTAGCTAAAAAGGGAAGTCGAGCTTAGATTCTAAATAAGCGCTTCTTGCGAGGCAACCCAGGTGTTTTATTTTACTTTTTATTATTTTAATTTCACATTTTTTAAAAAAAATCCAAAAAAATTTAAATTCAAAAAAATTACATTCATTTTTATGTTTTATTACTTAAAAAATTAAAATTTTGAAAAACAAAGGGTCACACAGTCTGGGGTGAATCACACAGCCTGGAGACACGATCGTGTGTAATACACGGCCTAGACACACGGTCGTGTGTGATACACGGCCTAAACACACAGGCGAGTCACAGGCCATGTGAAAACTGGAGCTAATTTTTTTCAATTTTAATTTAAATCATACGGGCACAGAGAGTTACACGGGCTGTAGACATGGCCGTGGTGAGACGCACGATCTATTACACTGGCGTATGGTGGACCGTGTGACCCACACAGCCTCGCACACGAGCGTGGGAGAAGCGAAGCTCATCGCACACAGCCATGTCTGACACACAGTCTGGACACACGGGCGTGTCCTAGGTCGTGTGCATACTAAAGGTTAATATTTTTAAAATTTAGATGACACAAGGGCGTGTGACATGGTCTTGTGGCCCAACATGGGACATTTACACGATCGTGTCTCCTACTTTAGATCTAGGGTATTCACTTTTGTTAATTTTTTTCCTTTATTCCCATTTCAGTAAGCCCCAGCCCCAGCCCCACACCACCGATCTTCCTACCTTGTCGTGGATTCCTTCTTCACTCTCTGATCTGAGCACCACGCAACTCGCATTCCCCTTCGATCATCACTCCCAGCTCCTCCCTACTCTATTCAAACCCAAAACGTTGTTGTCCCCTTCCCCAAGAACCCTTTCTAATATCAAAAACCAACCTAGATCTAACCCGTGTGCACCTATTCCTTCCACTATTGCTCTACTCCCCAAGCCTGTAGCAACTGTAACAACCCATTTTTCAGTAAAATCGGAATAGTGGTTTCGGGACCACAAATTCGAGTCAAAAATAAAATTTATTTTATTTTATTAAAAGGTCCGTAATATGTTAGCAAGGTCATGTGAAAATTCTTATAAGAAAATTTTTATTTATTATATGCTTAATTATAAGAAGGACTAAATCGCATAAAATACAAAGGTTGAATTCTAGTAGCTACAAGGATTAAATAGCTATGGAATTCAAAACTAGAGGTCCTTATATGGTAATTACACCATTAAAGAAAAGTATGTAGATATTTTGGTGACTCATCCATGGAAATATAGAAAAAGGGCAATGACTAAATTAGAAATTGAAAAATATTTAATTAATTAAAAAGATGATAAAAGATATAATCTTATTTTTATGTCATCTTCAACCTAAAATACATGGAAACCCTACGAGAGAGAAAAGAAACTTTCATGGCTTAATTGGGTAAGTTTCTTTGTCCCGTTTTTAGTAATTTTGATATTTTTGAAACCAGGATAGCTTAATCTATCTTTTTTGGGAGATCAATTTTAAAAGTTAACAAAGTACGAAATTTGGGTCAAGGATGTATATGCTAAAAATTTAAAATTTATGGTAGAAAATCAAAGGTTGTTGATAGATAAAAAAAACTTTTAAAAAGTGATTTTTGATGAAAACATGATTTAGGGACTAAAATGTAAACTTGTGAAAATTGATGAAAAATTCTAAAATTTATGGAAAATATGTGCTGTAAATTCTAATTTGAAATTTCAATTAGGCTTGGAATAGGGAGTAAATAGCATAAATTTCATTTTCCGAGCCTAAAGACGAAATTGGAATTTATGAAAAAGTTAGGGGCAAAATGGTAATTTTGCCTAGGATGTAAATTGACTCCAAATGAATATGAAATGTGAGATTTTGATGATTAAAGCTATTTATATAGATCCAGACAACACAAATTCATGGTTAGATCAAGGAAAAGAAAAGGTTTCGGATTAAGTAGATTTTATACGCGAACCAGTGTCGAGATAAGTTCGTGTAACTTAATCGAGCATGTAATTATGTTAAATTGAATGTGAATTATATTGATGTGACTTATATTGATGTGAATTGTTTGATTACTATGATGAATAACTGGATATATGTTCAGAAATGTTGGAAAAATGGGTAAAGTCTCGTTTGAATATTGAATTCCTATGAATATATGTGCTTTCCCGAAATGAATGAGGTCTTGCATTTTTTGCTGATGGGATTTAGCTTGAATGAGTAATCCCATTGACCTCATTATAGAAAGGATTTAGCCCAGACAGGTAATCCGTATATAATCCCTCTCGAGCATATGTTACAATTAGGGTTTAGCCTAGACTGGTAATCATAATTGAGTTCTTCCGAGCATATGTTACATAAAAGATTTAGCCTGGACTGATAATCCTGTAATATGATATGTGGCTTGAGAGTGTGTTCCTTGATTAAGATCCCCAGTGGGTATTCTTGGATAAGAATTTACGGGTTATTGAATTGTACACCTTGAGTGTACTGATTGAGTATCCATCGGGATTTCAATCATTCAACGGACAAAACTCTTGGCATGATGAGAGAATTATGAGATGAAATGATAATGCTCAAAAGAATATTGCATGATGAGCTCATCTATGTTTACTTGATGTATATGAAAATTTTGTGACTAACATGTTTGATTGAATGCATGTGTTTAGGCAATTTTGCCAAATGGATGGAAAACACGATATTGTACGCTTAGATTTAATAAATGGGATTGGTAAGTTTAGTTTCCATCATACGAGCTTACTAAGCAAGTAATGCTTACTCTATTTTATTTTCCCCTGTTTCATAGTGCTTGAAAGCTCGCGAAGGTTGGAGATCATTGGAGCATCATCACACTATCCACTAGCTTATTTTGGGTGTACATAGTATAATCATTTTGGTATAATGGCATGTATAGGCTAACTTGGCCATAGATGGCTTAAATATGTGGTTCGTAATTTAGCCATTGGAATTGCTGGTAATGGTTGTTTTTGATATACTTGTAATGTCATACTAATATACTAAGGTAATGGTTGTTTTTGGTTGGTCAAATTATCCCTATCATATGGAATATACTAAGGTAAGATTATAAACATGTCTACATGTAATGATATGCCTTGTTGAATGATAGAATTTTCTCAATTTTTGAATTGGTTCGTACTTTGATGTGAGTTTAAATGCAAGTCATGGGTGTGATTTTGGGTGAGAAATAAAGCTAGAAATGACTTCATTTTGTACACACGAGCAGACACACGGGCATGTGTCTAGACCGTGTGTGACACACAGCCTAGTACATGGGCATGTGGTTAGCCCATATGTCCCCTGTACCTTAAATTTGAGAAACAAAATGCTCAGAATTGAGCACACGGGTGAGGCACGGGCGTGTATCTTAGCCGTTTGTGCTACAAGGCCTAGAACACGGGCGTGTGGCTTGGCCACGTGAAATTTGCACCTAATTTCGAAATATTTTAAGTAACCACACGGCCTAGCACATGGGCGTATGGCATGGCCATGTGCACAAGTTAGAGAGTTAGACAGGGTCAAATACGACTTTCAGCACGGGTGTGTCCTAGGATCACACGGGCATGTCCCTTGGACCACACGGGCGTGTGAGCCCTGCACCTTGGATTTTAATACTCATATTCGGCCTTGAGGGTCCATTTAAGGGATGTTTTGAATAATCTTGATAAATGAATAGTAATTTACATGAATTATTTGAAATTTTTTTTTAAAAGTTCGGTAATGCTCCGTAACCCGGTTCCGGCGTCGAATCTGGGTTAAAGGGTGTTACAGCAACACCCACGACCAACAACTCCCATCCCCGATCTCCCCTCCCTCTTGGACTTCCGTCAAACCACTGCCCCTGCACCCTCCGCACTCATACGTCATCGTCCCTGGCCTGCACCCTTCGCACTCATACGTCATTGTCCCTGGTTTATTTTCTCTATTAACCATCCACAACCACTGCCGTCAAACAACCCTACCACCATTTGTTACCCTTCTCTTACTTTTTGTTCATTTGTTTTTATTATTTTATTATTTTAATATTATTTTATTTTATTTCATTTTATTTTTATATTGTTATTATTACTAATATTATTGTTTTATAGTTGGTATTTTGATTGCTATACTATTTTAATTATTGTTGTTAATATTAGTTCCTTCTTAGGTTACTATTAGTGTTAATTAGGATCCTTTTGTCTTATTAGTTGTAGTTTTACTTACTAGATTATTACTATATTGTTTGAACATATTCAGTTAATTGATTTTTGTTGGGAGGTGAATTGAATTTGGGTGTTTCTGACTTCTACCTTGCTTTAACTATTTGTTATTTAATTTGTACTGATATTGAGCTATTCAATTGTTATCTGTTCTTACAAGTACATTATGACTAATACTAGAGGTAAGACTAAGGTCGTCATTCCCGCTTTGAAAAAGCGAAAGACACTGGGTACGACTTCATCCTCTGGCTATCCTTCTATCGTGAGACACCCATATCTCCAATCTTTACTAGGTCCACATGAGGACCAATATCTTCACCTGAAGGTGCGACTATTGGGTTTAGATCGTTGCCTAGATTGGGAGGCACTCGAGGTGGTCCATTTAGCTGACTGGGTTAGAGTCCTCATCAACATTGCTCCATAGGATCAGTTCTTTTCTATCATCAAGTCGACTTATTCCAAATTCACACAGGAGTTCTTTTCTACATTCTCCATCCAACACGCAATGTCATGATGGGATGAGCCAAGTACGGTACCATTTAGCCTCAGGGTGTTACACACTATTTTAGTGTCCAGGCTTAAGAGTCACCCTTGGACTTTATTCTGAGAAGTTCATGAGTATCTCGATACTTCTCATAACATCGATCACTGACCTAATTTCATTTTCTTATTTATTTATTTTTACTTTTGTTTGTACTTTTCTTTTTATTTTTAGTTGTCTTTATGTTATTTGTGAGACTTCTTTATTTTTTTTTATTTTTATTTTGAACCTTGCTATTATTTCTATTATTTTGATGGTTTCTTTTGTTCAAGTTCGTAATCTCTTTATCTTCTTCATTTTTTATCTTCTTATTAGTTTCCTCAGAAGCATGCATTCATTTAGATTTGTCCATGATTACGGTTTTCACTATTTTGGCGATTTCTTCCAAATTCAAGGCAGTTTCAGTTCTCTCCCTCTCTTATGGTATTGTGCTTATTTTTTAATTATATTTGTTCGTACATTGAGGGCAATATACATCTTAAGTGTGGGGAGGATTTTATATGTTTATGTGATACAGCCCTAAATTATTGTTTGTGTTTAAGTAATCTTTTTGTACTTACCATTAAAGTGATTTTTTTTTTATTTTGGAGTTTTTATTGATGTTGTTTTGGATTAATTTGTGGATATTTGAGCATTGTATGATTTATACTTTAACTCACGAGAGAGTCAAGCATGATAAATTGTTTGTTTAGAAATAAATATTTTAGGTTGTCTCTCTGAGTAGAAGTATTGTCTTGAAATTTTGAATTTGCAGGTTTGACATCAAAATCATAATTCTTTGTGAGCTTTTGAGCCTAAAAAGCCTACATTTTCCATGCTCATTTTATTTTATTTTGTTATAAGTGTGTCAACTTGATTTTATATTCTAGAGCTTGCTTCAGTTATACATGTCAAGATCACATTATTGATATGATATACTGAGATGATAAAGGCACTTAGGATTTAACCCATTTAACCTTTAACCACATTAATTGTTGCGTTAACCCCTAGTATACCCCATTGATCCTAACATTTTTTACTAACTCATTAATGTTAACCCATAACACATATCAATGTTGTAAAATTATGCTTTTTATTGACACCCTTTTTGTCGAGATTTAGTTTGGTTAGTTGCCTAACTATGTTTCATTATTTGAATTGTTGAATTTTTTTTTGTTTAAAAATTCAACCAAAAAAAGGAAAAAAATATATAAAAAAATATATTTGATTGAGCTTGAATAACTAGTTTCATGTTGTGTTAAAAAGTTTATTTTTATTATTTATTTCTTGTGGATGTAATTTTTTTTAATTCAACAACTAATTTTTTTCTAGTTTCGTAACTTATCAATTCGACTTTCGATTATAACCAACTTTTCTGGCATTTTCCATAACCTTAACCTAAGCCCCCCATTACAACATTTTAAAGACCTCTTGATTGGTGTGTCATCTCATTTTATAATGGTGGAGATTTGATTGTTAAGCAAACTTATGGTAATAACGTTTCTCATTCGATTGTTGAGTGCATAATATTTAAACCTTAAACTCTTTAAGTGCTTTCAGTGGTCTTGATGAGGATGTCAATTCTTGTTCATTTTAAATTTAAGGTAATTATTTAAAAGAGGGGAGACACCTATGTTTTTGTGCTTTAAAAATTTTGGCTTGAACTGATTGAATCTTTAGTGACCTTTTGGTTGAATTTCTAATGCATGATGTAACGCCCCCGTACCCGAGACCATCACCGTAGTCAAGCACGAAGTGTTACTAAACTTAATTCATCAATTAAACAACTTAAACAACTTATTACCAACCATGCATGACAACCAAGCATATGCACATCACCAATATCAAACATAACATAAATAGCTAGATTTATAAGTCAGAATCATTAGCTCACTAAAGACCAATATATTTGGCCAAATAATAATAACACATGTTATAAAATTAGGTCCCTATACATGCCACTCACTTGATAAATCTAGCATATGTGTTTATACTGTCCAGGTGTTGGCTTGATAGTGTGATGCTGCCTCCGATGGTCTCCAACCCTGAGCTAACCTGACAACACTAAAAGAAATGGAAAGGAGGGGGGTAAGCTTTATGCTTAGTAAGCTCACATGAAATAATAATAAGCAATTTACTAACATGCTTCCCACAATAAAACTAACTCATTTGTACATTTACACATGTTCTGGTTAAGCTGTTTTCTTGAGTAATAGTCACTAAATCATTTATATTTAGAGTTAATGAACTCCAAATTAAGATCCGTAAATTTTCCCAAAAACTACACTCATATATATTTCCACCATAAAATTTTTAGAATTTTTAGTCCAGCCAATAAGTACAGTTTATTATTCAAAGTCTCCCCTGTTTTGCTATTTAACAGCTTCGACCTTTCTTCACTAAAATTTATTTATATCATAGTACAAAACTCGGATGATGTTCTCGTTTGTTTTTATTAAAATTAGATTCATCCAAGATTCTAGGCATATAAATTATACCCCAAAATTATTTTTTCTATAATTTTTAACAATTTTTCCAAGTCAGAATAGGGGATCTCGAATTCATTCAGACACTGTCTCACAAGAATTCAAATATCACATAATATGGAATTCTTTTGCTTCCCCTATTTCTTTTATGTGAAAATAACTCAATAAAATTTAATTACATATTTTATTTGAAATTTAATTCAACTTACACAATTTTTGGTAAATTTTCAAATTCATGCACTATTGCTGTCCAACACTGTTTTACTACTAAAGTTCACTTTTGCACAATTTCACTTAATCCCTTCCATTTTACCGAGGTTCGCTCAAATATCGAGCATATTGCTCATAAATTCAAATAAAAATATACTTGCACTTGTTCATCACATAATCACTTTCACATTTATTTTCACTTAATCGATTTCCCATTGAACTCATCGGAATAATAACAGATACACAATTGCCTGCACATTTTCTCATTTCCACACTTGTAGCCGAAGCTATATGGTATGCATAGTAGCCTGCACTTAGTACTACACATGCCACCAATTATCCGGTACACGTAGTAGCCTGCACTTAGTACTACACACGTGACCTAACCATCTGATACACGCAGTAGCCTGCACTTAGTACTACACACGTGATCGAAGTTATCAGGTACGCATAGTAGCCTGCACTTAGTACTACACATGTGACCAATTATCTGGTACACGTAGTAGCCTGCACTTAGTACTACACACGTGACCTCACAATAGCTCATTGGTATCGTTTCTATTCCGAAGGTTCAATCGGGAAATTCCTCACTTTTCAACATTTTACTAAATTGTCCGTAATCAATTTAAATTCATAATTTACATCAAATAATCATTTGATAGGCAGCCACATTTCATATGATATCAAAATATATTAACATAAAAAGAATCGATAGATTATTTATATACGAACTTACTCGAAGTGTCGATCTCACTATCCATAGTACCAATTGTCTATTCATAGTATAATAAGACACAACTCAAATAGAAAATCAGCTTTTAAGAATTTACATAACATAAATCACATATTTCATATATCACTTGTCATGTATCATCATTTTCTTGCACTTCATGTAAAATTCTTTCATGTCATATTTCCACATCATAAACACCGTTCCATCAACTTTTCCAATATATTAAATCATACAATATATGCAATAATAGTAAGAAATATAATTCAAACATAACATTGCATTATTATTATCATACGAACTTACCTCGATACAAAATATTAGCAATCGGGCCTATTCCTTGTAAACTTTGTTTTTCCCTCGATCACGACTTGAATCTCGTTTCTCTTGATCTATAATACCAAATTAATTTATTTAATACATAAATTCATCAAAACAGCCTTTAATACGAACTTTGGCAAAATTACCATTTTGCCCCTAAACTTTTGTATAATTACACTTTTGCCCCTAGGCTTGGGAATTAAACTTCATCCCTTATTCTTATGTTTTATGACATGCTGATCATTTTTCCCTTCTATGACAACATCAAATTCTCACTCTAACATGCACTTATGACTATTAGGTATTTTTACCGATTAAGCCATTTTACTCGTTTTCACTTAAAACCGGGAAGCACAAGTTGTCTAACATAATTTAAAACCTCATATTCTATCATAAAACACCAAAAAACACAAATTTCACCTATGGTTATTTTTCCAAATACGAACCCTAGGTTGAATTATTGCTAGCATAAGCTTAATCAAGTTACCGGGATTCCAAAAACGTAAAGAACTTGAAAAACGGGGCTATAAAGGACTTATTATTGAGCTTGGAAAGCTTGAAAACCCTAGCCATGGCTTCCCCCATGCTAATTTCGGCCTCCATATGGAGAAGATGACCATTTTGTGTTATTTTTCCCATTTTATTTCATTTAATATACAAATGACCAAAATGCCCTTACTACTAAACTTTCAAAAAAATTCCATCCATGTCCAATTTTTGTCCACAAACTTCAAAATGGTCTAATTCCATTTAAGGACCTTTTATTTAAAAACTCATAACAATTAAACACTTCTAACATGTAAAACTCAACTTTTGCACTTTTTACAATTTAGTCCTTTTGACCAAATTGAGAGCCCAAACGTCAAAATTTTTGAACGAAATTTTCACGAAATCATTCCGTGAAATCGTAGACCATAAAAATAAAATAAAAATAAAATTTTCCTCATCAAATTTGTGGTCCTGAAACCACTATTCCGATTAAGCCCAAAATCAAGATGTTACACATGATTATTTACGAATTATCTTGAAATATTATTGATGAAAATGAAAATTTAAGGGAAGTTAACTTGAATGTGGGTTGAGGATTTTGCTTAAGGATAATCAAACACTTATGTGTTGGGATATTTGATAAGTGTCAAAAGTAACATGTTTTAATCTCATTCTTAATGCATTTTTGGGTGATTATTTGATGTCAAAATGGTAAATTTTATGCTCCTAATCCTTTAAATTCATGTTTCTATACTTAAGAGAGCATTTGGGAGCAAAAAGAGTGACAAACGAGCTGCAAACGAGTGAAAATTAGAAAATTAGAGCAAGGTACAAGGGCCACACGGGCTGCACTCTCCCACATGGGTTGGGCACACGACTGTGTATGCTATATGGGCTGCACATGGATGTGTGCCAGACCTTGTCAATTTCACAAATTATTCTCCAAATGTGTAGGAAAATGTGTTTTTAGATTTTTCAAGCATTCTAAAACCTATATATGACAAAAGTAGGAAGATAGGAAGAGCCGTCATAGAATACTCAAGAAAACAACTCAAAGAACACCATTGAAGCCGACTCTGAAGTAGATTTCTACTAAGATTGAAGATCTCCTTTTGATTTCCTTAAAGTTTATTATGAATTTCTTTATTTCTCGTGGTTATATTGTCTTTGAGAAATTTTTATTTGCTATCATTAACTAATTTTCTAAATTTGATTTCTATTTTTACACAATAAATACTTGGATATTGTTATCAATTATTTATGCTTAATTCTTGATTTAATATTTCTAGATTATCAATCCATGTTTGATGTGCTTAAATCAGAGGAGGAATGACCCTGTTTAAGAGTAGATCTAGCATAATTGAGTGCAGTTGCATGCAATCCTAGAAATAGGATGACATAAATGTACCGGATTAGAGTAAAATCTAATAGGAAAATCCATAGATCGAGTTAATGCGATAATACGGGTTTTAATTAGAAAAAAACTTCAATTAATAAACCTAGAGTTAGTTGCTCTTAGTCTTGAAGAGAGATATTAGCATAATTTAGGGATTTCTATGAATCAAGATACTAAGTGAAGAAATTGCCTGGGTATTATCTCACTGGTTGGTTGTTAATCATTTATTTTCTTGATTTGTTCTTTGTCGTGTTCTTTAGTTAATTAATTTAGTTAATTTTAAATTTAATCAATCACTCCAAATTGTCGGTTAAATAATAGAAAGATGATAATTATTAGTACTTTTAGTCCTCGTGGGAACGATTTCTTTGCTCACCATAGCTATACTATAAATTGATAACTGCACTTGCCCTAGTTAGATTTTTAGTTGGTTTATGACTGCATCCCTTAATCCTCAAAAAGTCGGCTCCATGCAGAACCTTCTATGGTTACTTTTCTTCGATCTACCAAAAAGATGAAGAATGAGAGAAAATGAAATAAAGTCAGGAAGAAAATCATCTCTGGGAAGTCGTTTCTCAACTATTTATAGCCCTTCCCGCGCTATTAACAATCCCATGAGAACCGTCCATCTTTAATCATTATGTCTCATACTAAGGAATCGTCGGGTTCCATCCTAACTAAACCAGGTTTGGTTCTCAACCATGTCCAATTCAATTTCCATCTTTCCTATTTCTTCCAATAGAGGCCGCCAACTTACGATCTCTTTCAGTTTAGTCCTCCACTTATTTCAAATTTCGAGTTTATTGGAAACTGGGTGTTACACTTAGTGTTAAAAACACTTCAATCGGATTGGAAGAACTCAAGCCTATGAGAGACCCTCTTACTGTGACGGAGCACCCTATGCTGCTGATAGTTTTCCTGTATACTATTAGGAATTGGTTTTGGAACCGTTTCAGTAAGGTTTTGTATATTTCTCGAAAGTTCCTCGAGGACCTATATACTCCGAGGATTGAAGTCATTCATGGAGCTTTCTTTTAAGAAAGTAGCATGAGTTGACACTATAATAGTTTACCCTTTCAGGTTATAAAACAAACCACCCTTTGTTTCCTTTGGATATCTTACAAATATGCACAATTCTTTCTATAAGTCCAACTTTCTCGCATATTTATCCAATATGTCGGGTAGGCATCCCCAAATACTTAAATGGTTTAGACTTGGCTTTTTGCCATGCGACAAAATTTTTATTACTCTATAACTTCTGGAATAACCCAAAAAAAGGTTGTCTCATTGCTAAATTAGAAACCAAAAACCTTAACTTTTGACTAATTTTAATATCTTAAACAAGCATCCATTGAAATTTTTACAATGAAATCCATAACAAAATTTTATCACACCAAACTTAAAACCAAATTCATTGTAACACCCCTATCCCATAACCGTCACAGAAATAGGACGAGGCGTTACCGAAAACTAGGAATCCGATCAGGGCCGTAAATTTTTGAACATTTTTTTTTTGAATAAAGATCATTCATTTACTAAATTGCTAGACACAAACAAAGTTCGAATTTAACACTTATACAAGTAAGTTCCATAAGATACCGTAATCACATGACTTCTACACGAAGGTCAAAGTATCATTCTACTTATTGTCTATCCTATACATGCCATAAGATAATCCAATCTTGTGGCTGTCGTAATGGTAGATAGTGTGACGAAGTACTGATGATCCCCGAGCTAGTAGTCAGAATCCACAACCTACAGACCAAAACATGAACGAACAGAGTAAGCTTTCGTAAGCTTAGTAAGTTTTAAGCAAAACAATAATTTTGTTGAATCAATGACGTTTTTCACATATACTTAATCCAGGTAAAATCTCATTTGACCCAATATACCTAGCCAAATTTCACATAATTTAATTCACCTTTCTTTAGCCTTGAGTTTTAAGTCACAAAGTGTTTTCATTCAATATCATTGGTCATTCATTTCAACTATCGATGAAATTAATCTAGAGCTTCATCTCGAACCATAATATCAATAAACGCATTACTTAGCTATCACATATATATACTTTCGAATAATAATGACCTAGACGGTTGAATATTTCCAAAGCACATTCTTCATCAACTGAAGTTCGATTCACATGGTAGCACATTCTTCACTAGTTTTACAACTTTCAATAATCCCATCCACTTGTTCATAATCACCTCCATATTTTCAAGTATTTCACATGATAAGTACTAAATTACCGTATTGGCACATAAAGAATCGAACATATTCCTTATCTTGTATTGGCACATCTAGCTGAACACAACCCATACTCAAATTATAAGGCCTTTGGGCAGAATATACATTAATACATAAGAATATTTCATCACATACTTCATTATACAAGCATACCATTACCAATTAGATCATTCTCATATTTGGAGTTATAATATTAATCACATATGCATACCTCCTTGATACTAATAATTCACTTCGAAATCAATCCACCAATGAGTAAGTAATACGTACCTGAACATCTTAAATACATAATACTTATTTGATGGTAACTTACTGCGGATACTCAATATCAAAGTCTTACCTGAATCCCAGCATTTAACCTTCGGGTCTTTAAAACCCGGATATAGTACGAGCTTGAAGCCTACGGACATTAAACCAGGATAATATTCTCGCATAAAGCCTACGGGATCTTAACCCGGATATAGTACTGGCACAAATGCCCTTCGGGACTTATCACATTTATACACTTTCACATTCATCACATTGGCCATTCGGCCTTATCACATATATACACTTTCACATCCATCACATTGGCCATTCGGCCTTATCACATAATTAATACTACACATTTTTCACAATTGATCATTCGGCCACATTATACAAATAAAGATAGCACACATTTTCATAAAGGCCATTCAGATGACTTACACACCTTTTATGTTAGCCATTTTGGCCTCACTACACATACATATCTTGTACATCAATTTCTTCATAACAAATTTGACTAGGTATACTAGTCACTTACGGCTTATAGCTTCACTTTAATACGGATTTGGTACTTTGATTACCAATATTTAATCGATAGCTTATAAGCAACTCAAATAGTTTTATCAAGGTTTACAACATAATCACCAATTCAGCACAAGCTGTTTTTTTTTCTCAGCAACAGTCATTAAATTATTCGTAAATGGAGCTACGAAACTCCAAATGAAGTGACGTTAATTTTACCTAAAAATAGACTCATATATATTTTATCCATAAAATTTTTCGAATTTTTGGCTTAGCCAATCAATACCAGATTTTTCTTAAAATTTCCCCTATTTCACTGTTTGACTATACTAACCACTCTTCACTACGAATCAAATTTCTCATTGTACAAAATTCAAAATATGTTTTCATTTAATTATTTTGAAACTAGACTAATTAAGAGTCTAAGCATATAAATCTTATCTTATAATCATTTTTGTACAATTTATAATGATTTTCTAAAAATAGAACAGAGGATTTCAGAGTCATTCTGACACTGTCTCGCACAACTTTAAATATCTCATTATCGGCAATTCCTTTGCTTACACGGTTTCTTTTATAAGAAACTAGACTCGTTAAACTTTAATCTCATATTTTATTCAGCCTCTAATTCAACTCCATAATTTTATGGTGTTTTTTTTTCAAAACACGTTACTGCTGCTGTCCCAAGCAGATTTATACAAATTTACTCTTTAAAGTTATCATTCACATATTTAAACATAACATCATATATGCCATCATTTAGAAAAGTCATTGACCTTAACATATATACATAATTCATATTCATTCCATTTAAATACTTAAAACTTACCTCGGATGTTATCGAATTATCACGAATCGACTATTCAGCTACTTTCTCTTTCCCTTATCCGAAATTTGTGCCCCTTTTTGTCCTTGAGCTTAATTAAACAAATTCAACTTATCACATCTCTATTATTCAAAAAAAATCACATTCGGCACATTTAAAAAACTTTGATAAGTCTCAAAACACAAGCAACACTTATCAAAGTCATGTAATTTACGCACTTTACAAGGCACTACTACATTTATAATCTTACTTTCATACAACCATTCTTCTTTGACCGAATGCTTCCACACTCATGTCTTCATTAACAACCTCTGAAACTACAATTTATTCACATCCTTATTTATGTTACATTCGGCTATCATAATAAAAATATATAAATAGTTACACAATAACCACTTTAGCCGATTACTACAATTAAAACAGTCACAAGGACTCAATTAGATTCCACCCAAACATGCTTCAAACACTTTTCAATCAATTAGCCTACCCAAATACTCATTTTATAACATACACATTTCATTTGAGGCCATTCAACAACGATTCACTATCCTTTAGACCAAAACCGAATGCTCCTTTATGGATTTAGGCTACCAACAAATAGCATAAATTCCATCCTTATGACATTTTACCTATGGCGAATGCTATACTAATATTTTTAAAGAAATATCAATTGGCATATTCACCTTACCACTTCTCAAAATTACAAACAATTCATGTCATCAATTTGGGAGTATATTCGGCATTCAAATAACAAATAATAAATTTCTCTTAAAAAAATTCTATAAATTAGCCTCCATTGCCGAATTTACTAATACATTACCCCTTTAGCCTAAAGTCATTTTAGCATATAATGCACAAACATTATACCACCACCATTAAATACATGACATAACCGAATCAACAAAATCATGAGCAACGTGTCAAATATAATTCACACTTATCACTACACGTTGGTCAATTTATCAAAATCATTAATAACGATCATTTGATGAAATCACCATAACCAACTTAACAATATAAACAAGCCATTTAAACCCCCAATTTATCAACTTTGACAAGTTTAAAACTCACCTAATGACTAATTACAAATTAAAGCTTCAAGCAATAAAATTTAACTCATCAAGAACTTGGCCGAATACACATTCTTTGACCAAAATCGAAATTCAACGTGGGGTTTATAAGGGATTGCATCTAGCTCATAAATTAAGCTCACAATTTCCTATTCATATGAAATTTAACCTCATGGAGTCTATTAAGTACTCTTAATCCCTTTTCTAACAACAAATTTCAAACATAGGATTTTCTATACAAAACCGTACATGCTTCCATAAAAAAAATCTAAGAGAATAACTCATGGTTTAAGATAGAACTAAGATACAAACTCAATTTCACAAGTTTTCAACAAAAAAATGACATAAACTCATACCTTAGAATCAATCTATGCTAATGGCCAAATGTGTCTTGAGCTTTTTTTTTTCCCTTCTTTCTCTTTTCTACTCACGGCAATGGAGAAGAAAAAAGACCCAACTTTGTTTTTCTCACCCTTTTAATTATTTAATTCCTCTTATAATTTATTACATATAATAACTTGATTTATTATAAAACTATTTGATATTATTTAACTAAAATATAACATACAAAATGCCAAAATGTGTCATTCATGCTCATCCTTGCCGTCCACTACCAAGAAAAAGGAATGTTTGACATGCAAGTCCCTCATGCTTCAAACCATGCAATTTTTAGCCACTACCAATTAACCTATGACATTTTCAAGATTTTTCACATAAGCCCCTTTTTATTTATTTCACATCCAAATGACAAAATTAAAGCATGAAATTTTCACACATACTTATTCATAAATAATAAGCATAAAATATAACAATTAATTATTTTTGTGACTCGGTTTTGTGGTCCCGAAACCACTTTCCGACTAGGGTCAAATTAGGGGTGTCACATTCATATTATGACTGGATATCAATTTGCTTCAAGACACTCAAAGATTAAGTATATATCCATATTAGAAATATAACAAGTTTGTTGAATGTCCATCAAACCAGTTTGACAAAAAAATCATAACTTAATCTATACAAAATTATCAATAACCTTAAATCAATGCACACAAAACATAATCCTATCACAATTTACCTGAATTTATTAATCAAATTTGAAAATATGATAAAATATAGTCATGGAACAATAAGTAATTATTGTGTAATTACTTCAATAACTAAAAGCATTTAGAAAATTAAAACAAAAAAATATATAAATTGACTGAACATTCCCAAATCTCCATCCAATTGAGAATATAATCTTTCAATTGAATAATTCCTTAGAGGTGCTAATTAACCAAATCTAATAAAAGGTTTATCGAAAGAAAGGAAATTATATATTTTCTCAAATATATATACAACTGGATTTTCTTCTATTGAAGTCTTACCCTGAATCCATTCCAGAATCAAAACTTATTTTTAATAGATTACCCTTTAAAAGTAGATACATATTACTTAAAAGATAAATAAACTATATATATGGTTTCATAATGAAACCAATCACCAACAGTATTAGCTTAATGTTCTTTTTCTTAAAAAAACCTTGATTCTTAAAGTCAAGACTTGAACAAATTTACTTCGAGACTAGTCATTTGTGACTCCCAATGGGTGGTTTCGGTCACAAAACAGAAACTGCATGATCATGTAGATTTTCCATTCACGATGGAAGGCCTTGCCTATCTATTAGCAATACGGTTAAGTATCCAATTGAGTCTCCAGCACGTGGCCATAGAAGGAGATGTGAAATCCATCATAAACAAAAGCAAAAGAAGTGTTAGAGACAAATCAAAGGTTTGGGCTATCATCAACGATATACATCAAAAAAAGATATCGTTTCAACAATTAAAGTTTGCTTATGTGCCTAGATCCACAAACATTTTTTTCTCATAACCTTGCAACAGAATGTCTAAGAACAGGGAAAGAAAGTTACCTAGACTTAGGAACGACGAACGACACCGGAGCAGGACTTTTGCCCTTCAGACCAAGAGAAACAAATTGATAGCAGAAAGAGGAATGTTTGGGTAGAAGGAAAAGTAAAGAAATGCAAAAGACCAGTTTTTTGGGAACATTTTTCTTTTAGGAATCTGGCACCGACACAAGCTTCTTGTAACACCCCTTACTCGTATTCGACGCTAGGACAGGGTTCGAGGCATTACCGGACTTAAACTCACTTCAAACATACAAAATTGAGACAGAAATTTCTGTCTAAATTTAAAACTTTTCATTTACAAGCAAAACTTCCCTTATATGGGCCTACGACACCCAAAACATACATTAGGAATGCGTGACAGTCCTAATTTGACCCTAATCGAAAAAGTGGTTTCGGAACCACAAAACTGAGTCAGAAAATTTTTAAATATATATATTATTTTCTATGTTTTTATTTTGTGAATTGATATGTTTGAAAATTTGGAATTTTAATTTTTTTCTTTTGAACGTGAAATTAGCTAAAAAGGACTTGTTTGAGAACTTTGAAAATGTGGTAGGTAAATGTCCAGGGGATTAATTTGTTGAATTACTAAAATGGTGGATTTGTATGTCTATTTTACCTTTTTAAATTAAGGGCACGGTAATGGGGTTGGTATACAATAATTATATGCTTTTTATAATAATAAATTATATATTTGAAATATGTTATAATATAAAATAAGTTATAATATATTAAGCGGGGGGTGATAAAAACAAGGAAATTCAATGTTTCTCTTCCATCCTCATTGCTGAAAACATAAGTGAAAGAAGAAGGAAAATGTCAAGGGCATTCGGCCATCTTAAGGGTTAATTAAGGTAGGATTTTATGTTATTTCTATTAAATTTTATGAAAATTTAGTTAGTAGTCAAGCTCTTATTATAACCCATATGTTGATTTTTTTGAATTTGGTGACAAAATGTGCATTCGGTTATAATGGATAAATGCTAAGAGGATAGTGTTTTGATGTTTTGGATAGAAATATTAGAAAGGTGAAAATGAGCTAGCTAAATAGATATATGTGAACTTATATGATGGTATGAACAAATGTTTGCTAGTTTTAGAAGTATTCGGTCAAGGTGGTTATGTGGTGAAACTATGTGTTAAATGGCAAAGTGATGTGCAATTGTTATTTTGGTAGTGATAATGCCGAAAGTGAAACGATTGTTAAGGAATTATGGTTTAAATGTGTAGTGAAGATGATATTCGGCCTGTTAGTATGTGAATAATTTATTTGAAGTATAAACTTTATATGTATACTAAAAATTTATATGCATTCGGCCTTGAGACATTAGATAAACATTAGTTGAGGTTTTAATGTCTTAAACAATGACTGTTGTAAGATGAAGTGGAAATTATTAAATTTATATATGTGAGTATTTAGCAAGGGGTAGTTGCCGTATCTATATATGTGTGTGTGTTTTATTGAAGTGTTGATTGGGTTGTTTATAGTATATGGATCTTAGGTGGTCAATAGCCGAATGGTTAGTTTAAATTTGTATGGAATAATTAGTAAAGGGAGTAAGTACATTTAGCTCAAAAAAAATGTTAAAAGGAAAAAAAAGCAAGGTCATAATAACAATGTTCGTGATATGATATTTGAATGTATCAATGGGAACCAAATGGCTTAAGTTTAATGAAAGCATAAGGTGGATGAAAATCAAATTTTGCCGTGTGATTCTTGTGATATGAAACTATTAATATTGTGGGATATAAATAAACTAGTAAGGTAATTAAACTAGTCAATTTGTTTATTCTAGCTCAAGAACCCAAAGGAGGGGAATCAAGCAAGGGAAAAACAAAGGGTATCGAGTAGCTGATTGGAACCGTTTCATCCAACACAGGGTAAGTCCATAAGCAATTATAAGATTTGTTATTTTATACATAAATTGTGCGTGCATATCATGAAAGAACTACTCTTGTATATATATATTTTCTTGATTTATAGATATGTGGTCGTATATACATATTGGATTAAGCCAATTGATTTGTTTATAATGAAATGACATTGGCACTATGTGTGCAGATTTGAATGGCACTATGTGTGCGGATTTGAATGGCACTACGTGTGTGGATTAGCAAGGCACTTTGTGTGTGGGTTAGCATGGCACATGTGTGCGAATTTCCTTGACCGAGCACTATGTGTGCGAAATCGGTTGTTGATACAATGAGTGCAAGAACTGAATGAAGAATTAAAGCTATTGAGTGAAATCAGAAATTGGACATATGAAACGTATATGCATGAATCCATCTATTTCGTCATTGTTTAATACTTTGAGGAAAAGATTTAAGGCATTTGGTTGTATGATACTTTGATTGAATAGCATGACTTGACTTGTAGTTAGATTAATAATCTAAGTGATATATGGCATAGATCGTTACAGCTGTGATAGTTGATTTTGCAAAAGAATATTATTATTGTTAGAATTAAGTGACCCAAATTCTTATTTAAATAAAATACGATGGAAAATAAAATAAAAGTAAAATCCATATAGAACTAGACTTCTTTTATTTTATTTTAGACTAAGGTTTTTTAAACCTTATTAAACTCCATCTATTTTATATTGATTAGGATAAGGTGTTTCAATCCTACAAGAATATGGCTTTACAAGCCTATAAATAGACATAGTCTATTCCTCTTGTATTGATTCAAATTTTCGACACAGTGAATTTTCTTTTCCTCTGCCTGTGGTTTTTTTCCCGAAAGGGTTTCCACATAAAATTTGTGTATTCTTTATTTTATTTATTTTATTTTATTTTATTTTTAACAAATTGGTATCAGAGCTTTCGGGTTATTCATCTCGATCACGGTAATGGCGTCTTTGAAGTATGAAATTCCGCTGTTGGATCGCAACACCATATTTGCGTTATGGCAAATTAAGATGCAAGCAGTTCTTGCACAGATGGATCTGGAGGATGCCCTGCTAGGGATAGATAAGATGCCTTCGACATTAACAGATGAAGAGAAGAAGCGTAAGGATCGAAAGGCATTAACACAATTACATCTGCATTTGTCCAACGAAATTTTACAGGATGTGATGAAAGAGGAAACTGCCGCTGCATTATGGAAGAGGCTAGAACAAATATGTATGTCGAAAACTCTAACAAGCAAGTTGCATATGAAGCAGCGTCTTTATGCTCATCGTTTGGAGGAAGGTGCGTCTGTACACGAACACTTAACAGTGTTTAAAGAAATTCTCTCAAACTTGGAGGCCATGGAGGTTCAGTATGATAAGGAAGATCTAGGGTTGATTCTACTTTGTTCGTTGCCCCCATCTTATTCAACCTTTAGAGACACGATTTTATATAGCCGCGAGTCTCTCATAGTTGATGAGGTTTATGATTTTTTAACCTCGTATGATAAGATGAAGCATCTTGTGGTTAAACCCGACTCTCAGGGATAGGTTCTCATTGTTCGTGGGAGACAAGATCGAAATGCTGATGATGATCATGGTAGGACACAGGAACAGAATCCTCGTGGTAAATCTAAGGGTAGATCGAAGTCTTCAAACAGAGGTAAAACTTGCAACTTCTGCAAGAAGAAATGGCACATTAAATTTGAGTGCTATAAGCTACAAAATAAGATTAAAAGGGAGGCTATGAATCAAAAGGGAAAACAACCAGAAAATTCTGGTGAAGTTGATGTTGTAGAAGACTACAGCGATAGTGAACTTCTAGTCGCTTCTGTCAATGATTCTAAAGTAAGCGAGGAGTGGATACTTGATTCAGGCTGCACCTTCCACATAAGTCCCAATCGGGATTGGTTTACAACTTATGAAACAGTATCTGAATGTGTTGTTTTGATGGGAAATAATGCTTCATGTAAAATCGCAGGTGTTGGAACAATTAAAGTTAAGATGTTTGATGGAGTTGTTAGAACACTTAGTGACGTGCGGCATGTTCCAGAATTGAAAAGAAATTTAATTTCGTTGAGTACTCTTGATTCAAAAGGGTACAGATACACAGCTGAAAGTGGAGTTTTAAAGATTTCCAAAGGGTCCCTTGTTGTGATGAAAGGACAGAGAAAAATTGCCAAGTTATATGTTTTGCAGGGTTCTACTGTTACTGGTGATGCAGCTGTCGCTTCCTCTTCCTTGTCAGATGATGATATTACTAAACTTTGGCATATGCGCCTAGGGCATATGAGTGAGAATGGCATGGCTGAATTAAGCAAAAGAGGACTTCTTGATGGGTAAGGAATTTACAAACTGAATTTCTGTGAGCACTGTGTTTTTGGGACGCAAAAGAGATTTCGATTCACTAGAGGAATCCATAACACGAAGGAAACGTTGGAGTATATTCATTCTGATCTGTGGGGGCCATCCAGAGTGCCTTCGAGAGGTGGAGCTAATTATATGCTAACCTTTATTGATGATTTTTCCAGAAAAGTTTGGGCGTTCTTCCTGAAGCAGAAAAGTGATGTGTTTTTCGCATTTAAGTCTTGGAAAATTATGATTGAAAAATAGACGGGAAAACAGATAAAATACCTCCGTACAGATAATGGCTTAGAGTTCTGTTCTGATGAGTTTAATAGATTGTGCAAGTTAGAAGGGATCATGAAACACTTGACAGTTCGTCATACTCCACAGCAAAACGGCGTTGCAGAACGAATGAACAGAATGATCATGGAGAAGGTTCGATGTATGTTGTCAAATGCCAACTTACCGAAGTCATTTTGGGCAGAAGCAACCTCTACTGCATGTTTTTTGATCAACCGATCTCCATCCGTTGCCATTGAGAAAAAGACTCCACAAGAGGTATGGTCTGGTAATCCTGCTAATTATTCTGATTTAAAGATTTTTGGGTGTCTTGCGTATGCTCATGTTGATAATGGAAAATTGGAACCGAGATCCATTAAATGCGTTTTTCTTGGTTATAAAGCTGGTGTAAAAGGCTATAAGTTATGGTGTCCTGAAAATAGAAAAGTTGTGATTAGCAGAGATGTTGTTTTTGATGAAACTGCTATGCTACCTAACTTATCTCTTAAAGACTCTTCCAATAAAGAAAACCAAAAGCAGGTGGAGCATCAGATTAATACAGAATCAACTCCTCAAGCCAGTACAAAAATTGAGAATAGAGTTGCTTCTTCACCGCAATACTCTATCGCCAAAAACAGAACAAGAAGAGAAATTAAACCTCCAAAGAAGTATGCCGAGGCTGATCTAGTTGCTTATGCTTTATATGTGGCTGAAGATATAGATGCGAATCAAGAGCCATTTAATTATTCTGAGGCGATTAGCTGTGAAGACTCAGAAAAGTGGATGTTTGCAATGCAAGAGGAGATGGAATCACTCCACAAAAACAGAACATGGGATCTTGTAAAACTTCCTAAAGGTAAAAAGGTTGTTCGTTGTAAATGGGTGTTTAAAAAGAAAGAAGGGACTCCAAGAGTTGAAGAACCCAGATATAAAGCAAGGCTTGTTGCAAAGGGTTACAGTCAAATTCCAGGAGTGGACTTCACAGATGTGTTCTCCCCAGTTGTTAAGCATAGTTCGATTCGAGCTTTGCTTGGTATTGTGGCCATGCATGATTTGGAGCTTGAGCAGTTAGATGTAAAAACTGCATTTCTGCATGGAGAACTTGAGGAGGATATTTACATGCAACAACCAGAGGGTTTTACAGTCTCAGAAAAAGAGGACTATGTTTGCTTGCTAAAAAAGTCCCTTTATGGTTTGAAACAGTCACCAAGACAGTGGTACAAGAGGTTTGATTCCTTTATGACTTCTCATGATTTCAAAAGAAGTAGTTTTGACAGTTGTGTCTACTTTAAGAAAAACAGTGATGGTTCTTTTGTGTATCTACTTCTTTATGTTGATGACATGTTGATAGCAGCAAAAGATAAAGTAGAGATAAGAAAGGTCAAAGCCCAACTAAGTGAAGAATTTGAGATGAAAGATTTAGGACCAGCAAAGAAGATACTTGGTATGGAGATCCTTAGAGATAGAAAAGCAAATAAATTGTACCTAAGTCAGAAGGGGTACATTGAGAAAGTTCTTTGCAGGTTCAATATGCAGAGTGCTAAGCCTGTTAGTACTCCTTTAGCAGCTCATTTCAGACTTTCATCAGCTTTGTCTCCACAATCAGATGATGAGATTGAGTACATGTCACATGTTCCATACTCTAGTGCAGTAGGATCTCTCATGTATGCTATGGTTTGTTCACGTCCAGATTTATCATATGCAGTCAGTGCAGTTAGCAGATACATGGCGAATCCTGGTAAAGAACACTGGAAAGCAGTTCAGTGGATTTTAAGATACTTACGAGGTACTACTAATGTTTGCTTATAGTTTAGAAGAACTAGAGATGGAGTCATTGGGTATGTTGATGCTGATTTTGCTGGAGACCTTGATAGAAGAAGATCTCTCACAGGTTATGTCTTTACAATCGGAGGTTGTGCAATCAGTTGGAAAGCCACTTTGCAAACTACAGTCGCTTTGTCTACCACTGAAGCTGAGTACATGGCGATTATTGAGGCTTGTAAAGAAGCTGTTTGGTTGAAGGGACTCTTTAGTGAAATTAATGAAGACCTTCAAATCAGTACAGTATTTTGTGACAGTCAGAGTGCCATCTTTCTTACAAAAGATCAAATGTTTCATGAGAGAACAAAACACATTGATGTTCGGTATCATTTTGTTCGTGATATTATTGCTCGTGGTGATATTGTTGTGAGCAAAATTAGTACTCATGAAAATCCTGCAGATATGATGACTAAGTCACTTCCTGTAACCAAGTTTGAGCATTGCTTAGACTTGGTTGGTGTTCATTATTGAAGTTAAACCCTTAAGGGGTTTTATGGAAGAGGTAGAGAACTTGTTTATTGAAAGTTCGCGATGAAGAACTTGTTCATTGATAATTTGTGTCAAGGTGGAGATTGTTAGAATTAAGTGACCCAAATTCTTATTTAAATAAAATACGATGGAAAATAAAATAAAAGAAAAATCCATATAGAACTAGACTTCTTTTATTTTATTTTAGAATAAGGTTTTTTAAACCTTATTAAACTCCATCTATTTTATATTGATTAGGATAAGGTGTTTCAATCCTACTAGAATATGGCTTTACAAGCCTATAAATAGACATAGTCTATTCCTCTTGTATTGATTCAAATTTTCGACATAGTGAATTTTCTTTTCCTCTGCCCGTGGTTTTTTTCCCGAAAGGGTTTCCACGTAAAATTTGTGTGTTCTTTATTTTATTTTATTTATTTTATTTTATTTTTCACAATTATAATAAGTAGATGTCAATCAGAGTGAGATAAAAAGGAGTTAAATTTTACTTTGAAGCGTTAATTGTAATGTGGACTTTTCTAGTTTCTATTTTGATATATCAAGTTAATTGTTTGCATTATATTGCTTACGACTTACTGAGTTGAAAACACATTTGGTGTGTTTACTTGCCTCTTATTTAGATTTTCTTTTGATCTGTTGTGTGCTCGAGACCATCATCAAAGTCATCACACCTGCCTGCAACGTTTTGGTACCCCTTTTTGTTAGTCTTAAGTATAACATTTATGGCATGTATAGACTTTAAATTTGGGATTTCCATGCCATAATATATATTTTTTGTAATCATGGCTATGCGAATATGGCTTAAACTTTAATATTTCAAAAGTAGCTATGTTTGCTTTTATAATACAACTCTTTTGATTAAGTGAAACGATACTAAATGGGTGGCTAATTATTAAATTAAATAGGTCACTTAAAAAAATTTACTTAGAAGTTAGGCCTATGGGATGTATTTATTATTTATATGAATGAGCTAAATACTATGTGTATTTAAAATTAGTTATGCATTCAGCTATAATTGCAAACCACCAAAATGAATAGTGATCCTCTTTTTATGATGCAAGTATGAGTGCAAGGCACGTTGTAAATCATATGTACGTATAGGTTGTGAAATTGTTTATACATGATAAATTAATACCTTGTGAATTCGGTTTTGTTTAATTGCAAAGATCGATAAGATGATTATTCACTATTATATTTTGTTCGACTGTTCACACATGAATTATTTTAGTAATACTGTTCACACATGAATTGTTCGACTGTTCACACATGAACTATTATATACGAGTTAGGGGTGTTACAGAATAGTTCGGGACTAAACCAAGAACTTTGGAAACTTTTGGGAAACTTAGAAAATTTTCATACTTTGGAGAGTCACACGCCCGTGTGGGTAACCGTGAGGTCACACACATCCGTATAGCTTGGGACACATTCGTGTCTTCAGTCCTAACTCTCTGTTTATGACGTCATCAACCAAATAAGGTCACACGGCCAAGTCACACGCCCTTGTGCTTAGGTCGTGTGGTGAATTAAATTCCAAAAATTAAGTGCAGACTTCACACGGCCTAAGTACACGCCCATGTCCTAAGGTCGTGCCCTTCACACGGCTAAGACACTTGGTCATGTCTCTGCCCATGTGTTTACTACTAGGAATCTATTTTGCATAATTAGGGTGCAGGGGACACACGGTCGGATCACACGCCGATGGGGTGGACCGTGTGTCACACACAGCCAAGACACTTGCCCATATGTCTAACCGTGTGGACAATTTCTAGGCTATTTTCCAAGCCAATTGCCACCCTTAAACACTCGCATACTTATACTCACTTCATGGCATGCAACATGAAACATTTAGCTACTCAAGCATTCACATCCATGGTTAAATTATGACTTGGTAATGTCAACATATTACCTATTTAAACTATCATGCTTTCATATGGCATTCCACACCAATTTCATATTTGTCTATCATCTTTACTAACCTACTTTCAAGTTACCCACTTGCATCACCTTTATTTTCATACACATTAATCATATTTCATACACCAAACATACATGCCATCCATCATACTTATTAACCATAAACAACCATAACCACATTAAAGCATAAGCACATTTGCATGCATGCACCAATAATTAAGGTTACAACCCAAATAATCAATATGAGCCACCTCTCATGGCCATATACAAAATAATCACAATACTTTCATGAGCCAACTCATTTGGCTAATCAATAAGACACGTAACAAAAAGATCAAGTCCCTATACATGCCATACTCAAAATGATGAGACTAGCTATACCAAATATTCAATTGATAGTGTGATCGAGTCTCCAACGTCTTTCGATCCCTGAGCTAGTTTGGTGACACCATAAGAAAGAGAAAGGAAAGCGGGTAAACTTTGAAGCTTAGTAAGTTCGCATGCAAATAAAATGTAACTTAAACAAGCATTAAACATACATTTAACATAATGAACATAACCTTGCATTTTATCAAATCTCTTAAAATTATTCGTCATATATATATACATGTTCTTACCACAAGTTCACCATATCTCATGTCCTTCTCATGAAATCGATGTACATACCTGTGCCACTTGCACATAATAACTTAATTTCTCATCTTTGATGTATTCATCAAGATTACTCATTGAACTTCCTTTAGAACTACTCGTTGAACACTTGGAATACTATCGGATACATCGAAATCTCGCACCTAAGTGCCTCATATGTAGCCAATGCTACCTCGTATATCATATCACATGTTGCTCGCTTTCGAGCTACTCACGGGTTTGCTCACATAGGCTGTTAGGTATCCGCAACACATGCCAGACTACCCAGCCATTAATAATATATACGAGACCAGTACTCGGAATGCCAAAACATGTGTCACATACATCATGAACTCAGACCACAACTCAATGAGTTCAGATCACATGGTTCCTAGTTACATGTTACTTGTATCCTAAACTATTCCTAAGTTTCAAACGGGATTCTTCGATAACACATTTCTGTCGAACTTGCTCATAACGTTGATTTCAATACTCATAGCACCAATCACATATTCATGTGATAATCAAAGTATAATTCATGATAAAATTTAGGCAATAAACACATGATACAACATCATATCAAATATGTAAGTACTTACCATACATGCAATTTTAAAGCTTTTAAAGTATGGTATATGTTGCATTATTTGCAAATGAACTTACCTCGATACAAAATGATAGAAACGAGCCTAATCCTCGTAAACCTTGTTTTCCCCCAATCAAGACCCGAATCACATTTTTATTGATCTATAATGCCAAATTTAACTTGTTCAATACACACATTGCCCATATCGACCCATAACACATACTTTGTAAAATTACCATTTTACCCCTAACTTGTTACTTATTTACACTTTAGTCCCTAGGCTCGTAAAATGAAATGCATGCATTTTCTTTGTTACCCAAGCCTAGAAAATCCATATTCTAACTCATATCATCCCATATTTAACATTAAACCATATTTCTATTAACCATTTCTTCATCTTTTGCAAATAAGTCCTTTTTAGGTGTTTTAACTAAAAATCACTTAGTAAAAGATGTTTATCACACATCAAACATTCATATTCCTCCATTAATCATCAAAATACAAACATGTCACACATGGGTCAAATTTCATACATGAACCCTAGCTCAAAATAATGGTAGAAATAGCTTGTAACACCCCTATAACCCGTATCCGTCACCATAGTGGGTTATGAAGAGTTACCAATCCAAAACACTACATTTGTACCTTTACATTTACATAAGTTCATTAGCAATTATATGCATAGCCAAACACAATCAAAGATCGAAATTCAGACTTATACCGACATTCAAAAGTTGCCATATTCACATGGCTTATATACAACAACATCTCAAAATATCGTTCACTTAAGTCTATTCTATACATGCCATACTAGCTCCAAAACATAGTAGTACCAAAATGATAGATAGTGTGACGAGTTGCTGACGATCCCCCTGAGCAGGTGACTGGAGTCAACAATCTATAAAACAGAGAAACATAACAAATGGAGTAAGCTTTCATAAGCTTAGTAAGTTTTAAGCAATGCAAACAAATAAACTCAATTATACTTCGATCATTCAATTTCTCAAGAGACCATTTTCTAGGTATATTGCCATTTGGCCGAATATACACAGGCACATAATGCACATTTAGCATTCTTATTTCACTTAATCTGAATTCATATAACATAAATAAATCAAATACCTTCACATACTTTCACACCTTTACCGAATGTATCATGATCATAGATATAGTTATAACATTTATTCACATATGTATCACATTGTACACTTATGGTTCAATTCAAATCAAACTCACATATAAGTACATAATACGTACTTGGCCAACTTAACGTATTGAATGTATTCATTTTTCGTTCTAACACGAGGTATCTTAGTCTTAGACTTTTATCAAATCACCGGTAATTAGCCTGCTAGGTTTTAAACCCGAATTCATCCACCGGCATTTAGCCTGCTAGGCTCGAAGCCCGATATCATTTCACCGGCATTATAGCCTGCTAGGCTCGAAGGCCTGAATAGTATCTCACCGGCATTATAGCCTGCTAGGCTCAAAGGCCCGAATAGTATCTCACCGGCATTATAGCCTGCTAGGCTCAAAGGCCCGAATAGTATCTCACTGGTATCATAGCCTGCTAGGCTCAAAGGCCCGAATAGTATCTCACCGGCATCATAGCCTGCTAGGCTCCAAGGCCTGAATAGTACCGTACGATATTCAAATCAACAAGTTTCATATAACACAATCATAGCAAATTAGGTACTAGCATCATTCGAATATATCATCCTACATTTTATTCACTTTTATTTCATTTCATCATTCACACTTATCATTTGATAGTTTACACATAACATCTCACTCATATTCATCTAACACTTATCATTTGATCATAAAAGCATATCACATTTTACTTCCATATTACATTTTCCATCCGGCCATATACATACATTACAAGTAATACTTAATTCTCATAATATGTCATGTCATTATCGAATATTATTTATGTTTAACCACTTAAAACTTACCTCGAATATTTTCGAACAGTCTCGAATTGGCTATTCAACTACTTTCTCTTTTCCCCTGTCCAACCTTGGTTTTCTATGCTCTTGAGCTAAAATCAACAAATTTAACTTCTCAATCAAACACATACGTACGACAACCATATACAATTCAAAAGCTAATTCATTCGCATCATTTGTCCACTTAAGTCTATCACCATTTCATTTTCAAATTCATGTACTTTGTAATTCACATTGGAACACTCAATTATACCTTAACTTATGCATTTCTTTCATTTAAATAGCCCACATAAATCATTCATTCATGAACACATTCGGCACTATGCATCTTTACAAATATTTCATTTAAACAATTTTGGCCACCTTAAAATCAATTCATGCACTCACAATTTAAATAGATTCACTACTCCACAGTCAGTCAATTAATTATACAATTAACCATAGCCGAATACCAATCAAGTAGATATTTGTTCACATTTCTTTAACACATATTTATCAACTAGTCTATGTATTAGCTTTTAGCATATTCAGTCATGAAAGCAACCTATTTAATTTCATGCATTCTTTTCTAAGGTTACCAAGACCATCTTATGATTAAATATATACATCATCTTTCATAATACACGAAATTCCTTTTAAAACTTTCATACATATGCATTTCATGCTAGCACATAACACCATGACCGAATGCTCTCATCTTTTATTTATTCAATTAAACCATTCCTTGACCAAATATTACATTCGACCATGGAATAAGCTAATTTAACAAATAAACACATACTTCCAACAATTAACAAGAATTTTTACAACTTAACACCAATACCCGAATAACATTTTAAACACTTATTCAATTCATTAACTATTTGATCATTCGGCAATTATATCTTCCATTCAAGCCTTATTTTAAACTACCATGTACAATTCTTGCATTATACTCTAATAGCCGATTACCATCTATCTATCTAACCACAACTATCCTTATTCATCAAGCTCAACTCGTCTATCATCACATTTAATACCAAAAACATCAAACACCTTCAAAGACACTCAAACAACCCATAGCCGAATGCATCACTTCAAACCAATAACAAAAATTGAATCATGGGCTATGAAAGAAGCTTAGCAATTAACTCAATTTCACATAAATTATCAAGAAATAAAATCAAACATACCTCCAATTAGATTCACCAAGGCCGAATATCAAAGAGCCTTTTGTTTTACCTTGTTTTTTAGATTTCGGCAAATGAAAGAAAGAATGGATGAAAACTTTGTTTTCATCACCTATTTACTTTTATTAATTATATATTTCCTCTTATAAAATCATTAAATATTATAATACTAATATGGAATGCATATAATATCCATTAAGTTATTATTTTACTAATACAAAATACATGTATTACTTATCATCTATCATCATTGCCGTCCACTAATTTAATAGTGGTCCATTTGACATGCAAGTCCTCTTTGTAATATACCATGCATTATTCGGCCCTCTAAATTCTACCTATCACATTTTTAAGTTTTATCACACAAGTCCTTTTTAACAATTCCACATCTAAATGACAAAATCAAAGCATGAAATTTTCACACATGCAATTTCACATATAATAGACATATAATATAACATTTAATTATTTTTGTGACTCGATTTTGTGGTCCCAAAACCACTTTTTGATTAGAGTTAAATTAGGGCTATCACATAGCTAGATCGGTTGATGACAACTTCAAAAATACAAATAACATTAAAAACGGGACTAGGATGCACTTACTTTTGAGCTTGAAAAGTGAAGAAACCCTAGCTATGGTTTTTTTTGGAATTTCGACACACACATGGAGAAGATGAGCAAATTTTGCTTCATTTTTTCCTTTTTATTTTTTTATTTACCAAATGACCAAAATGCCCTTAAGGTCTTTCTTTCAAATTTTTCCTATTCATGCCCATTTTTTGTCCAAATTTTTAAAATTTGGTCAAATTGCTATTTAAGGACCTCTAATTAATAATCTAATGCAATTTCATGCTTGAAGTTTCAGAACACAAGTTTTACAACTTATTCAATTTTGTCCCTAAAGTCAAATTGGACACTTTAGGCATAGAATTTCTTCATGAAAATTTCATACAAACATGCATTCATATCATGGATCATCAAATAATTATAAAATAATTATTTCTATTTTGAATTTTTGGTCTCGAAACTACTATTTCGACTAGACCCTAGTTCGGGACGTTACACTTCTAGGGTTTACTTTTAGAGAGTGGGTGCCAGCTAAATCTAGGCTGGCTTTTAATTTGTTTTCTTTTTCAATTTCATTTATTATTTTGGTTCTTGTTTTTAATTATATTTGTCTCTTCACTCTCGTAGGCCCATCTTCAATGGGTTAGCTTGTACTTTGGTTTGTTTTATTATAAAGTCCAGCCCGATTTATTTAAAAAAAACATAAATATAAATTAACTTATGCGAACATCAATTTCGATAAAACCTAAATACAATATAATTCATAAAGACTAAAATATGTATTATCGAAAATAAAACTACACATATCAGTTTTCTTAAAAACTGAATTCATAAAAACCAAAACTTGATTATATAGGTATTTAATTGAGTTACCACATCATAACATAAAACTCAAAAATTTAAATATGAATCATTCCAATAAAAAAAAATCAATTCCCAATAATTCAACATAATTTTGCTTTAATACCATTTATAAGAAACATAAAACAAGATCTGATATAAAACATAACAAATCATAAACTAAGATCTATCATGTCAAATAATCAAGGATAAATCAAGAACAAAACTAGATGCGGAAGTGTACCTAACTATATCAATCTCTTGAAATATTTGGATATGATGATTTTCATCTTCCAAATTAGCACACAAATAGTTTAGAGAAGGTGACTCTCTCTTTTCTAAAGATAGATATTAGAAAAGTTACGTATATGTAATTTGGGGACAATAACACAAAATGTATCACTTTCACACGATAACCCTAATTTCTAATCAGTCCGTCATAAATTAATAATTAGTTACTAGAGTATCTACACATATTTGTCTCATACTTTATTTAATAACTATATCCCAATAAACCTTAACCAAATTAGATCACTTTTAATTTAGACTAATCTTTTATGATAATAATAACATGTAATTACTATTATTATATATGTGATGTCCATATTTTTCAACAACTGGTGTTACTAAACTAAGTAGCACCAAATTCAATAAAAGTTTTTACAATAATATAGTAACACTCAATAAAAAGTCAAGTATTATAATAGTACACGTAAATAGATTTTTAGTTTAACCAATATGATTGGTTAAGTTATATCGATATTTTATATGTATTTAAAAAAACACAAAAGAAGTGCAATATTTAATTCGATTATATATATTATAAATTTTATTACACATATATACATATGAAAATTATGTTTTTAGCATATAGGATTGTTTAAAAATAGCATACAATAATTAATGAAATGAAAAATAACACATACAATATGTAGGATACTAAAATGAAAACTAGATTAAATTGTGAGAAACAAAATTTAAACACATAAATACATTAGATTAAAAATATTAAATGCATCATAATTATTTATAATTGTGTTGTCGTCAATCTTAAGTTGATGTCAGTTAACTTGTAACACCCACTCAATCAGGAACATTATCAATATCTACAAGGAATAAATATACAAACTATACATGAACTTTGGTTTTGTGCAATTATTGGCGTTAAACTTTGATTTTAGCTCAAATGTATACATAAACCTTTGCTTTTAATTCAATTGTACACATTTAAAGAAAAAATACATCAATTTTATATTGGATAAGTATAATTATTTGTATATGTAATATGTAAACATAAAGTGGTGCTGTATCAATAAAGATGTTAGTTGTTTATGAAAATTGAATCAAATTGAAATAGAATCAAAGTTCATGTATAACATTGCACATTTAAACAAATTTTCATGTATAGTTTTGGGATTTATCTCTATATACAATTCATAAAGGTAATAAAGTGTGCATAATAAAATTAAAATGTATAAAACACATTAAATTAAAGTTTTGGTTGAGTGGTAAAGTTAAAATTTTATCAATCAAAATGTCATTCAAATCACAGCATATACAAATTACTTATTCATTTTTAAGAAAAATAAAAAGATTAAAGTACCCTAGAATAATATAACTTATTTGAAATACGAAAAGGCATTTTTATAATTTCTCAAATTGAAATATCTTGTATAAAGTTGTAGAAAATCAAATGTATAACATTGCACATTTAACCAAATTTCATGTGTAGTTTTGGGATTTATCTCTATATACAATTGATAAAGGTAATAAAGTGTGCATAATAAAATTAAAATGTATAAAACACGTTAAATTAAAGTTTTGGTTGAGTGGTAAAGTTAAAGTTTTATCAATCAAAATGTCATTCAAATCTCACCATATACAAATTACTTATTCATTTTTTAAGAAAAATAAAAAGATTAAAGTACCCTAGAGTAATATAACTTATTTTAAATATGAAAAGGCATTTTTATAATTTCTCAAATTGAAATGTCCTCTATAAAGTTGTACAAAATCAAAGTTCATGTATAACATTGCATATTTAACCAAATTTCATGTGTAGTTTTGGGATTTATCTCTATATATAATTGATAAAGGTAATAAAGTGTGCATAATAAAATTAAAATGCATAAAACACATTAAATTAAAGTTTTGGTTGGGTGGCAAAGTTAAAGTTTTATCAATCAAAATGTCATTTTAAAGTTTTATCAATCAAAATGTCATTCAAATCTCACCATATACAAATAACTTATTCATTTTTTTCAGAAAAATAAAAATATTAAAGTACCCTAGAATAATATAACTTATTTTAAATACGAAAAGGTATTTTTGTAATTTCTCTAACTGAGCATTTTTAATAATTAAGGGTGGGGATGAGATTATTTGAGATCAAACCCAAGCTCTTACGCCTCACAACTTAATGCTCTTGGCCTTAGGATAAGAGGTTGTTGGCAATTTCCCTGACCGAGTTGGGACTTGGTTAACTAATGACACCAACTCAATTAGGAGTTTAAATAATTAGGAATTGACATCTTTACTCTTGGCCATGAACCTGAGTTTTTATTCACCGAACTTTTCTATTTATCGGTCAAAAGCAAAGAAGAAAGAAATGAAAAAATAAAAGTTGCTAACTCAAAACCAAATCTTGGAAGATTTCGTTGCAATCAATATAGTAAAATAATATAGATTTATAGTAATAGTAAATAATAAGAATAAGTAATACAATGATTTCTAACTCTATTTATCAAACCACAGTATAGTATTTTCTTTAAATCTTGTAAGATACTGTTGTTCCAGTCACATTTCTCTTTTCACTCTACTAGTAATTTAAATGGAGCTTTAATTCAAGTTTTGATGAGGTTGTACCACTTTTTGCGTTTTACATTCCTTATTTATTTTATCTAATTCTTATCTAATTCTAAAAAAAATAAAAAAATAAAAATAAAAAGGGGGTGATAGAGTAGTCACAAATATTTGATTGTATCTCGGTCTAATCTTTTTCACCCCATCCCGCAATAATAACAAGATTTATAAAAAAAGGGAATGTTAATGCATTCGGGAAGAAACTATTGATCTCTATCAATATACCCACTAAGGAACCGAACCAGAGAGTACTTAGTACTAGTGCTACAGAAAGATATATTTTTAGATCTCGCATTTAAAATCCTCCTTCTTTATCGTATTACATTATGGTAATACATATATAATCACATTTATGTATGGTTAAAGACCACTTGGAGTTGTCTATTTGTACCCGAAATTCCTAATTCAAAATTCAAATTTAAATGGACAATGATTCAATGGATAAGATTTTCCCTTTTCTTAAAACAGAAAAACAAAATAGGTCCCTTTCTGCTAGAGAATTCCTTCTAAAAATATTCATTTGTTATTCATTATATGGTTATTATATGATATGGGACCAAAAAGAGAAAATGGAAAGATCATTTTTGTATATCATTTTTTAATAAAAGTGTGCATAATAAGATTAAAATACAAAAAACATATTCAATTAAAGCTTTGATTTAGTAGTAAAATTAAAATTTTATCAATTCAAATGCTATGGGTTCAAATCCCATCATATGTGAATTATTTATTAATTTTTTTTAAAAAAGACTAAAATAACATAAAATAATATAACTTCCTTTAAATGCAAAAATATATTTTTATAATGTCCCTAACAGAGTTGATACATTTAATTAGGAGTGTAATTAATAGTATAGATTTTATAAAAAAATAATAGTATAAATTATTATAATTTAATTCAACTTTATATTTGTTAGCACTTTTTAAATTAAAATTTTAAAATAACCTATAACGCATTGATTTTCGGATTTATTCGTAGTTTTCAATATTTTGTAAAGACTTTAAAATTTTGTATTTGGATGTGAAATTAATATTTTGAGAAGGTAAATGGGCTTGTAGAAGGCCCATGTGTTGGCCAAAACCCGATTGGATTTTTGAATTTTGGACTTAAAAGGGTAGGGGGTTTTGGCTAAGTGGCCCTTAAGTGGAGTGATGGGTAAATTGCATCACAAATGAGCCTCTGGTAAAGTGGCAAGGGTGACGCCACTAGGCTCCTAGAAAAGTGGCGTGTGGAGCATTGGGGAAGGCATGGGATCGATTCCCTGTGTTGGCAAATAGATGCATTTATTTTTAAGTGCAGGAGGGGTAAGTGTTGGAGTCCAAGTGGATTCTGCTAAAGGGGAGTTTGGATCAGTCTAAACGCTTGGATTAAGGAGTGATAAGGGGAGAGATTTAAGGGATTAGGAGAGAGGCTAGGAGTTGGCTGAATTTTGGGAACTGAAGAGGGGAAAATCGGTAGGGGTTTTGAGGTTAGTATTTCGCCACCTAGGGTATTGAGTGGTGACGTTCTCTTCTGCTCAGACATCAGAAGGTTTTCTTTTCTCTCCTTTTTCCTCCCTAGCCGAAACTACCACTTCCCCAATTCTTCTTTTTCTATTTTTCTTCCCCAAAGCGTCCATCAAACCTGCTATTCATCAGCACCTTTGCCGAAGTCGCAAAAGTCGAAATCCTGTGATCACTGCTTGTGCCGATTTCTTCAAAGCCAGGTGCTTCTATGTTCTTTTGTTTTTATTAATCTACGATTATCTTTTCTAAATCCTAGATACCTGACGGCAATTCTACTTCAAGGTCATAGCCTCACATCGTCATCTCCTTCACCACCCAAAAGCCGAAAGTACCATTAGTTTAGGGGCTTATAGCCGAAACTTCTTCAACCCTTGGATTCAGGTTTTACCATTGTTCTAAGGATAAATCTGCACCGGATTGCATGGAAATCAAGTAGGAGTAAGGGGTAAGTACTTATCATCTCAGATCTGTTCTTATTTTACGATGTTAGGAAAAGCCGAAGTCCCTAAAATTAGGGAGGATGTCGATTTGAGCATAAGGCTTTAAGGGTTTGTAACTGATGTTTTCTTTTAGTGATTAGAGTCTTTTTAAGCGTTGGATCAAAAGCGTGAATCATTGGAGCAATTGGATTCGGAGCTAGCTATCGATTTTGGCAAAAAGGTAAGGTTTCAAAGGCTTTTAGGGACATGGTTCGATCATGGATAAGTAAGTTTTGGGGTTTAGTGATTATGGTTTGTAAATAAGAACTGTGCTAATCAATTGTAGGACATCGAAAGGGATCTCAATAGCAGTCGTCGCGAATCAGGTGTGTACCAAACACCCTTTCTTAGTTCAATTCGACAAAAGCCAAAACGCCGAAATTCTGGCATTTCATGGGCTTGTGAGTATGCAAATGCTCTCAAGACGTGGAGTAATTGTTAGATCTAGCACCGCAAGGTGGTAAGTAAGTTTGTGTGACGTCTTAACGTACTTCAGGAAAAGAGGGCCTCGATGGGCCAAAAACTGGGCCCAATGGGCTTACGGACCAATATGGGTAAGAGATGGGCAAAGTAGCCTGTTAGTTAGATGGTGGAACCAAATTGTATAAAACTGCTAAAATTACTGAAATAGCATGTGTAGTTGCGTAAGTTACGAAATTACCCCTAAAGAGCATAATTACCGAAATACCCCTAGGTTTTTAAATCGGCTAAACTGCATGATTGATTGATATTGTATTGTACATGATATGCTTTTATTGATATCTGTTGCATGGGATTGGGGTATTGATGGAGGAAGTATTGAAAGTGGTTCATCCACGTACTGGAGGCTTTGCCTCAACTTACTGATATTTGAGCAGCGTTGCTGCAACTGTGGAGTGTAGGGCTGGGTGGGTTGAGATATTCCCCACATGGAGTGTAGGGCTGGTAAGGGGCAGTGTAGCGGTTGGTGGGTTGAGTAGCCTCCCCAGTTGGGCTTGCATTCATTACTACTATTGTTACTTATGTTACTGTACTGGGCCTAAGGGTCACACTGTTATGTAAAAAGGGGCTAAGGCCTTGCTACTGTATTCTGGAAATGGCTTCGGTCCACTGTGTACTGTTATCTGGATAGGGCTTAGGCCCAATGGGCTCGAGCTGATTTGGCTTTGGATGGGTTTCTGTATACACTGAGTTTTCCCAAACTCACCCCTTTTTCCTTCCATCCTTGTAGGTGAGCCCTAGTTGGTGGACTTGGAGCTGGGCAGGATTCGGAGTGGCCACACGTTTTCTGCAAATTCGTTTTCTTCTGGTGAACTGGATTTTCCATATTTTTCGTTTATGGTTATGGGTTTTTCTTTTTTTGTAATAAGGCCGCTAATTATTTTGTGGTTTGGGTTGTTTCTTTATTATTTAATTCTATTATGATAAAACTGAACTATGATAACTAACGAAATGGATTAGCTCTAGGACGCATTTTCAAAAACATTAAATGATTTCAAAATAACCCAAATACAAGTAAGACTTCCGCTAAGCAAACGTTTTCAAACTTAATGATTTTCTTAAGATGGACATAACCAAACGGTTTTCTCAAAATTATACGAGATGTTAGAGTGTGGCAATGGCGGTGTGCATGTCTAGGATTGGATCCGAAGGGAGCTTGGTACTTAAGCAGTCCGACAGACTCACCTCCTCTTCTTCCTGGTTTCCTACCTGGTGCACAGCTTCCATTCACTTTAACCTACTTTTAAAAGTGTCTTTTACAACACCAACTAAGTTTTCCAACTAAGTAATACGGAATGTTTTGAACGCTTCGATGTGGCGCATCAGATCCGATCATAACGTCTAGGCCAGGTTTAGGGTGTTACATTTAGTGGTATCAGAGCCAGGTTGCAACAACTCGGCTGTGGATCGGGTCCGAAAATCTTTTCAAAAAAAAAGGTTTTTTTTCTATAAGTTTCCGAAGATGTTCAAAGTTTTTCTATTGAATGATGTTAAATCAATAGTATTAAAATAAAAGTGTTTTCAAATGAAATCTTTTTATTTTTGGTAAACAAAAACATGGGTTTTTTGTGGACTGATAAAGAAGTGGCACACTGAATCCCCAGCACCAAGTCTGTAAGTGTTCTTTTTCTGCTTTAAATATTTATATGGAACTGGACTGGAAATAATACTATAGATAGTACTGAGCCTTAGAGATAGTGCTATTGATAAGGTAGTATTAGGGCTACAAAACTGGGGCCGTAGCTAAATTATGATTGCACGAAAATAACTCTGAAACTCTATCTGTTCATAAGACATTCTGTAATAAACAGTGAAACCAGTAAACTAATGTCATAAAATTCGTAATCAGATAAATCGTTATGAGTACAAGGGCTACTCGAGGAAGAGGCCGTGGTCGAGGCCGAGGTAGCACTCAAGCTGGATCTGCGTCATCTGAACACATGCCAGCTGGCGAGGTACGTCCACCATCGGTTAATGAAAATGGGCCGTATGACCAGGCCGCAGGCGATGACGCTTTGTCTCAGGCCATGTTGAGGGTTTTGGAAAGGGTGGCCGGAGCTAACATCGGGCCCATGAATAGGGGGTCCATTTCTGAACGCCTTCGGGCCAACGGAGCTGAGATTTTTAGGGGCGTATCTGGAGTGGCCCCAAATGTGGCTGAGTACTGGTTGGAAGCCACAGAGCGGATCATGGATGACCTGGACTGCTCAGTAGACCAGAAGTTCAAAGGGGCGGTGTCGTTGCTGCAGGATGAAGCATATCAGTGGTGGATTACTGTGAGAGAGGGTACCCCAGCTGAGAGGGTAACATGGGAGCTGTTCAAACAGACCTTTAAGGCAAAATATGTTGGAGCTAGCTATGTGGATGCACGCAGAAAGGAGTTCTTGAATCTGACTCAGGGAAATAAGACCATTGCTGAATATGAGGCGGAGTTTCTACGATTGAGTCGGTATGCTAATGGCATCGTTTCCACCGAATACGAGCGCAGCGTTCATTTTGAGGATGGTCTCAGAGATGAGTTAAGGGTGCTCATAGCTCCGCAGAGAGAGTGAGATTTTGCTGCACTGGTGGAGAAGGCTAGGATAGCCGAGGAGGTGAAACAAATCGAACGGAAGAATCGTGATAGGGATCGGAATCGGTTCAGGAGGGATGCTGGACCAGCGGGTGCTGCAAATTGAAATGTTAAGAGAGCTAGGATAGAGGAACCAGTTCAAGCAGTTCCGGTGAACACAGGTAGACCGCAAGCATGTGGGGATTGCGGCAGAATGCATCAAGGAGAGTGCTGGAAGCATTCTGGGGCTTGTCTTCGTTGTGGGTCTAAGGAGCATAAGATTAAGGATTGTTCTAGGACAGCCACTCAGGCTCAGGGGGCTGAACAAGGGGTTGTGCGACCGGCTCAACCTGTGAGGGATGGACCGCCGCTGCCAAGAGGTCGTGGACAAGGTCGCGGTGGTAATGGCCGTGGACGTGGGGCACCTGGCAGGGGTATTGGTAACGCGGATGCTCGTCAGCCAGCTTTGGTGTATGCTGCTCATCGCCGCGAGGAGGGTGACGCACCTGATGTCATAACTGGTACGTTTTTTATCTATGGTGTACCTTATACTACTCTGATTGATGTGGGATCAACCCATTCATATGTGGCATATAACATTTTTGGGGCACTGGGTGTGCACTTCGAGGAGACTGTATGTGGGGTGTCTGTGATAAGTCCTTTAGGTCATTCGGTTAAGGTAGAGAAACTCTTCAAGGAGGTGCCTCTGGAGATTCAAGGCGGGGTTTTCTGTGGGGATTTGATGGAGTTACCGCTTGAAGAATTCGATTTGATACTAGGGATGGATTGGTTGACCAAGCATAAGGCAACTTTGGATTGTGCAGCTAAAAGGATGGTGTTAAGGACTGTCAATGATGAAGAGGTAATGATTATTGGAGAACGGAGGGATTACTTAGCCAATGTAGTATCAGCGTTGAGGGCTGAGAAACTGATGCGCAAGGGGTGCGAGGCATATCTGGCCTTGGTAAGCCAAGCTGAAACTGGGGATCTGACTGTGGAGACCATCAGAACTGTTAGGGAATTCCGGGATGTTTTTCCGAAAGAGCTTCCTGGATTACCTCTGAATCGGGAAGTTGAGTTTGCAATCGATTTGTTGCCAGGAACAGCTCCAGTATCTATTGCACCCTATAGGATGGCACCGAAGGAGTTAGTGGAACTGAAGGCTCAAATTCAAGAGTTGTTAGATAGAGGCTTCATTAGGCCTAGTGTGTCTCCTTGGGGAGCACCGGTCCTGTTTGTGAAGAAAAAGGACGGAACGATGCGCATGTGCATCGATTATCGCCAGTTGAACAAACTGACGATTAAGAATAAGTATCCACTACCAAGGATTGACGATCTGTTCGATCAACTGAGGGGAGCTTCGGTATTCTCCAAAATCGATCTTCGTTCTGGATACCATCAGCTAAGGGTAAAAGAAGAGGATATTCATAAGACAGCATTCCGAACTCGATATGGACATTATGAGTTTGTGGTCATGCCGTTTGGGCTGACAACGCACCTGCAGCTTTTATGGATTTGATGAACCGAGTATTCCAACCTTACTTGGATCGGTTCATAGTCGTCTTTATCGATGATATCCTGGTATACTCTAAAACGGAGGCGAAGCATGAAGAGCATCTCCGTATTGTGCTGCAAGTGTTAAGGGAAAAGGAGCTCTACGCGAAATTCAGCAAGTGTGAATTCTGGTTGAGGGATGTAACTTTCCTAGGGCATGTGGTCTCTGCCGAGGGGATTAAGGTGAATCCTCGTATAATTGAAGCAATTCTGGAATGGAAGCCACCTAGGTCAGTATCGGAAATTCGGAGTTTTCTAGGGTTAGCAGGTTACTACAGAAGGTTTGTGGAAGGTTTCTCGGTAATGGCGTCACCCTTGACAAAACTCATAAGGAAAGGAGTACCATTTGTCTGGACCGAGAAACAGCAAAAAGCTTTTGATCGGTTAAAAAAGGTATTGACCGAAGCGCCAGTGTTGAGTCAACCGGTGTCTAGGAAGGACTTTACTGTATACAGCGATGCGTCACATGTGGGGTTAGGTTGCGTACTGATGCAAGAGGGCAAGGTGGTCGCTTATGCATCGCGACAGCTTAAGGCTCATGAGGTGAATTACCCTACGCATGATTTGGAGCTAGCAGCGGTGATTTTTGCGTTAAAAATTTGGAGACACTACTTATATGGGAAAAGTACATCATATACACAGATCATAAGAGCCTAAAGTATTTGTTGACTCAGAAGGAGTTGAACCTTAGGCAACGAAGATGGGTGGAGTTGCTTAAAGACTATGACTGTTCAGTAGAGTACCACCCAGGAAAGGCTAATGTGGTGGCGGATGCGTTGAGTCGAAGGGTTGTTACTGATTTGAGAGCCTTGTTCGCACGATTAAGTCTGTACGACGATGGAAGCTTGTTGGTAGAGCTGCAAGTAAGGCCTACTTGGACTGAGCAGATTAATGAAAAACAGTTGAAGGACAATTCATTAGCTCTTCGGTTCCAGCAAGTTAAGAATGGTGAGAACGAGGATTTTGGGTTGAACACTGAAGGAGTTTTATGCTTTCGTGGAAGGGTTTGTATTCCAAAAGACCCTGAGTTGAGGTAGTTAATTCTAAAAGAGGCTCATGGTGGACTCTGTGGCATGCATCCTAGGGGGAATAAGTTATATCGAGACTTGCAAGAGGTGTACTGGTGGCCCGGATTAAAACGAGAGGTGACTGAATTTGTTAGGAAATGTCTGACGTGCCAACAGGTTAAGGCTGAGCACCAATTGCCTTCGGGATTACTGCAACCTGTGAAAATTCCGCTATGGAAGTGGGAAAGAGTAACAATGGACTTTGTGAGTGGGTTACCTTTGACACCCACCAAGAAAGATTCGGTGTGGGTGGTTGTGGATAGGTTAACAAAATCTGCTCATTTCATACCTGTTCGTACCGACTACTCACTGCAAAAATTGGCCAAGTTATATATGGCAGAGATAGTGCGACTGCATGGGGTGCCAGTGTCGATAATTTCTGATCGAGACCCTAGGTTTACATCTCGGTTTTGGCGGAAGTTGCAGGAAGCGTTGGGTACACAATTGAATTTTAGCACTGCTTTTCACCCACAGACAGATGGACAGTCAGAAAGGGTTATTCAGGTTCTGGAAGATATGTTGAGAGGTTGTTTCATTGATTTTCATGGAAGTTGGGAGGACTACTTACCATTGGCGGAGTTTGCTTACAATAACACATATCAAGCAAGTATTCAGATGGCACCATATGAAGCGTTTTATGGGCGAAGATGTCGTACGCCGACGTGTTGGACAGAGTTGGGTGAACGACGAGTGCTTGGACCGGAATTGGTGGCAGACACTGAAATCAAGGTTAGGCTGATAAGGGATCGGTTAAAGGAGGCATCCGATAGACAGAAGTCGTATGCGAATCTGAAGCGCAAAGAGATTGAGTTCGCTGTTGGGGATATGGTTTTCTTGAAGGTTTTCCCTTGGAAGAAAATTTTGAGATTTGGTAAGAAGGGTAAGTTGAGCCCACGGTTTATTAGGCCTTACCGAATTGTTAAGTGGGTTGGACCAGTGGCTTATCAGCTAGAGTTACCACCAGAACTGCAGCGTATCCACGACGTTTTCATGTATCCATGCTGAGGAGGTATCGATCTGACCCAACTCATATCATACCAGTTGCAGAAATCGAAGTACAATCAGATTTAACCTTCGAAGAGGAACCTGTGCAAATACTTGATTGTGACGTCAAGGTGTTGAGAAGGAAATCAGTTCCACTAGTGAAAGACTTTGGAGGAACCATGGCAAAGAAGAAGCTACTTGGGAGACTGAGGAGGCTATGCGTCAACAGTACCCTCAACTGTTCCATTAAGGTAAAATTTCAAGGTCGAAATTTCTTTAAGGAGGGTAGAGTTGTAACGCCTTGATTTTCGGATTTATTCGTAGCTTTCAATATTTTGTAAAGACTTTAAAATTTTGTATTTGGATGTGAAATTAATATTTTGAAAAGGTAAATGGGCTTGTAGAAGGCCCATGTGTTGGCCAAAACCCGATTGGATTTTTGAATTTTGGACTTAAAAGGGTAGGGGGTTTTGGCTAAGTGGCCCTTAAGTGGAGTGATGGGTAAATTGCATCACAAATGAGCCTCTAGTAAAGTGGCAAGGGTGACGCCACTAGGCTCCTAGAAAAGTGGCGTGTGGAGCATTGGGGAAGGCATGGGATCGATTCCCTGTGTTGGCAAATAGATGCATTTATTTTTAAGTGCAGGAGGGGTAAGTGTTGGAGTCCAAGTGGATTCTGCTAAAGGGGAGTTTGGATCAGTCTAAACGCTTGGATTAAGGAGTGATAAGGGGAGAGATTTAAAGGATTAGGAGAGAGGCTAGGAGTTGGCCGAATTTTGGGAATTGAAGAGGGGAAAATCGGCAGGGGGTTTTGAGGTTAGTATTTCGCCACCGAGGGTATTGAGTGGTGCCGTTCTCTTCTGCTCAGACATCAGAAGGTTTTCTTTTCTCTCTTTTTTCCTCCCTAGCCGAAACTACCACTTCCCCAATTCTTCTTTTTCTATTTTTCTTCCCCAAAGCGTCCATCAAACCTGCTATTCATCAGCACCTTTGCTGAAGTCGCAAAAGTCGAAAACCTGTGATCACTGCTTGTGCCGATTTCTTCAAAGCCAGGTGCTTCTATGTTCTTTTGTTTTTATTAATCTACGATTATCTTTTCTAAATCCTAGATACCTGACGGCAATTCTACTTCAAGGTCATAGCCTCACATCGTCATCTCCTTCACCACCCAAAAGCCAAAAGTACCATTGGTTTAGGGGCTTATAGCCGAAACTTCTTCAACCCTTGGATTCGGGTTTTACCATTGTTCTAAGGATAAATCTGCACCGAATTGCGTGGAAATCAAGTAGGAGTAAGGGGTAAGTACTTATCATCTCAGATCTGTTCTTATTTTACGATGTTAGGAAAAGCCGAAGTCCCTAAAAATTAGGGAGGATGTCGATTTGAGCATTAGGCTTTAAGGGTTTGTAACTGATGTTTTTTTTTGGTGATTAGAGTCTTTTTAAGCGTTGGATCAAAAGTGTGAATCATTGGAGCAATCGGATTCGGAGCTAGCTATCGATTTTGGCAAAAAGGTAAGGTTTCAAAGGCTTTTAGGGACATGGTTTGATCATGGATAAGTAAATTTTGGGGTTTAGTGATTATGGTTTGTAAATAAGAACTGTGCTAATCAATTGTAGGACATCGGAAGGGATCTCAATAGCAGTCGTCGCGAATCAGGTGTGTACCGAACACCCTTTCTTAGTTCAATTCGACAAAAGCCGAAATGCCGAAATTCCGGCATTTCATGGGCTTGTGAGTATGCGAATGCTCTCAAGACGTGGAGTAATTGTTAGATCTAGCACCGCAAGGTGGTAAGTAAGTTTGTGTGACGTCTTAACGTACTTCAGGAAAAGAGGGCCTCGATGGGCCAAAAACTGGGCCCAATGGGCTTACGGACCAATATGGGTAAGAGATGGGCAAAGTAGCCTGTTAGTTAGATGGTGGAACCAAATTGCATAAAACTGCTAAAATTACTAAAATAGCATGTGTAGTTGCGTAAGTTACGAAATTACCCCTAAAGAGCGTAATTACCGAAATACCCCTAGGTTTTTAAATGGGCTAAACTGCATGATTGATTGATATTGTATTGTACATGATATGCTTTTATTGATATATGTTGCATGGGATTGGGGTATTGATGGAGGAAGTATTGAAAGTGGTTCATCCACGTACTGGAGGCTTTGCCTCAACTTACTGATATTTGAGCAGCGTTGCTGCAACTGTGGAGTGTAGGACTGGGTGGGTTGAGATATTCCCCACATGGAGTGTAGGGCTGGTACGGGGTAGTGTAGCGGTTGGTGGGTTGAGTAGTCTCCCCAGTTGGGCTTGCATTCATTACTACTATTGTTACTTATGTTACTGTACTGGGCCTAAGGGCCACACTGTTATGTAAAAAGGGGCTAAGGCCTTGCTACTGTATTCTGGAAATGGCTTCGGTCCACTGTGTACTATTATCTGGATAGGACTTAGGCCCAATGGGCTCGAGCTGATTTGGGCTTTGGATGGGTTTCTGTATACACTGAGTTTTCCCAAACTCACCCCTTTTTCCTTCCATCCTTGCAGGTGAGCCCTAGTTGGTGGACTTGGAGCTGGGCAGGATTCGGAGTGGCCACACGTTTTCTGCAAATTCGTTTTCTTCTGGTGAACTGGATTTTCCATATTTTTCGTTTATGGTTATGGGTTTTTCTTTTTTTGTAATAAGGCCGCTAATTATTTTGTGGTTTGGGTTGTTTCTTTATTATTTAATTCTATTATGATAAAACTGAACTATGATAACTAACGAAATGGATTAGCTCTAGGACGCGTTTTCAAAAACATTAAATGATTTCAAAATAACCCAAATACAAGTAAGACTTCCGCTAAGCAAACGTTTTCAAACTTAATGATTTTCTTAAGATGGACATAACCAAACGGTTTTCTCAAAATTATACGAGATGTTAGAGTGTGGCAATGGCGGTGTGCATGTCTAGGATTGGATCCGAAGGGAGCTTGGTACTTAAGCAGTCCGACAGACTCACCTCCTCTTCTTCCTGGTGTCCTACCTGGTGCACAGCTTCCATTCACTTTAACCTACTTTTAAAAGTGTCTTTTACAACACCAACTAAGTTTTCCAACTAAGTATATGGAATGTTTTGAATGCTTCGATGTGGCGCATCAGATCCGGTCATAACGTCTAGGCCAGGTTTGGGGTGTTACATAACCATTAACAAGTTTTTTAAGCCATGAGCTCTACTTCTCTAGAAAATTAAAATAGAACAAGAAAACATCAACCTTTTGACAGGTTGAAACTAGGGGTGTGCACAATTCGGGTAAAATCGAAAAAGTTCGGTTAACCGACCGAATTCAGTTAATCAGTCGGTTAACTGAATATTTTCGGTCGGGGGTCAATTAATAATTTTTTGAATTTTTGGTTAACAGTTAATTCGGTTCGAAACATGTCGGTTAACCGAATTTTTTCGGTTAACCAAAAAAATAATAAATAAAACCTAAACCTAAACCCAAACCCAATCCAACATAAAACCCAATCTAATATATTTAAACCCAAGTGGCCAACCCAACCCAACCCATTTACCCAACCCAATACAAATAACTTAATAAATAAAAATAAAAATCTAAATGTAAAATTATGGTAAAACTAAAACACCCACCCCTACTCACTGCTCACAGTCTCACTCTCACACTCACACACACAACAGAAAAAAAAAACCTAGCTTTTCAAGTTTCAAACCCCTAATTGAAAATTTCAAATCTCTCAAAACCTTCAAAATCTTTAAAATCTCCCAAAACCTTCAAAAGTATCATAGCTGGAGGCTGGAGCTACAACTGCCGCTGCCCGCTGGTGTTGTCGTCGAAGCACAGAAGTAGGCAAGCAGTTCTGTTACCTGTTGATTACTTTTTTATTTTTTGTGGTTTTTACTTTCAAGTCATCTTTCTCAAGAAAATTCTCTTCTGAGTTCTCACTCTAAGGCATCGCTATTTCGTTCTCTTTTCTTTCCAACTGTCTTTGCTATTTTGACTTATTATGAAGATATATTCTGTAACATCCCGATTTTAGGCTTAGTCAGAACAGTGGTTTCGGGACCACAAATTCGATGAGGAAAATTTTATTTTTATTATATTTTTATGGTCTACGATTTCACGGAATGATTTCGTGAAAATTTCGTTCGAAAATTTCGACGTTTGGGCACTCAATTTAGAAAAAAGGACTAAATTGTAAAAAGTGCAAAAGTTGAGTTTTATATGTTAGAGGTGTCTAATTTTCATGAAATTTTAAATTGGAGGTCCTTAAATGATAATTAAACCATTGTATAACTTTTTGGACAAAAATGGCCTTGGTTGGGTAAAATTTGAAAGAATAGTAAAAAGGGCATTTTGGTCATTTAAGGGTAAAATGAATTAAAAGATAAATTTTAAACCCCAAATGTGTCCCTTTCTTCTTGCTACAGCAGAATGTACCAAGAGCAGCCATGGTTAAGGTTTGGCCAAGCTTCCAAGCTTAATAGTAAGTGATTCCGAGCTCCGTTTTTAATGTTCTATGTATTTTTGAAATCCCGATAACATGATCTGCTCATTTCTACCATTATTTTGAGTTAGGATTTATGTTTAAAACTTTAGCCATGGATTATATGCATTTATTTTGATGTTTAATGGTAGAATATGAAGCTTGAAATTGTGTTAAACAACTTTTGCTAAGCAATTTTACGTGAAAACAAGTAAAACAACATAATCGGTAAAAATACCTAATGTTCTTAAGTACATGTTAAAGTGAGAATTTGACGTTGCCATAGAAGGGAAAAATGATCAGCATGTCACAAAACATAAGAAAATATGAATAATTTTAAGTTCTGAACATTGGGGCAAAAGTGAAAATATGCAAAAGTTTAGGGGTCAAAATGAAGATTTGTAAAAATATTATTTTTAGACCCATATGAATAGTGTGACTAATTAGTAGGATAAATGTGATATTATAGATCAAGGAAATCGAGATTTGGGCTTAAATTGGAAAAATACAAGGTTATGGACTAGAATGGTAAATTGTCATTTCTGGATTCGAGGTAAGTTCGCGTGATTTAATGAGCATATTATTCATGATATTATTGATATACATGAAATATAATTTGTTATAATTGTATTGAATTCGATGTTAATAGAAATTTGATGGGATATGATATTTAAAAGAAATTAGTAACTACCGAGAATATGAGATCTTGCATATGTTGCAATAAAGGTTGTCCCTAAAGGATAATCTTTTGTTCTCATTATGAAAAGGAAATGTACGTCTTGTGTGTACAATGTGAAAAGTGGTAACTTCGGCTATCTGATTAGTGAAAAGTGGTAGCTTCGGCTACCTGATCAGTGAAAAGTGGTAGTTTCGGCTACCTGGTCAGTGAAAAGTGGTAGCTTTGGCTACCTGATCAGTGAAAAGTGGTAGCTTCAGCTACCTAATCAGTGAAAAGTGGTAGCTTCGGCTACCTGATTAGTGAAAAGTGGTAGCTCTAGTTACCTGATTAGTGAATAGTGATAGCTTCAGCTATCGAATGTGAAAAGGGATAGCTTCGGCTATCGAATGTGAAAAGGGATATCTTCGGCTATCGAATGTGAAAAGGGATAGCTTCGGCTATCGAATGTGAAAAGGGATAGCTTTGGCTATCAAATGTGAAAAGGTTAGGTATACTTTGTGCATATCACATGAAAAGGTTATGTACACTTTGTGTGTACACTTGAAAAGGTTATGTACACTTTGTGTGTACACTTGAAAAGGAAAGGTATACTTTGTGTATACCATATGAAAAGGAAAGGTATACTTTGTGTGTACCACTCAGGAAAAAACATACACCTCAAGTGTACAATTGGAAAAGAAAAGGTCCATCAGAAATTCAATAATTCAGCGATAATGACATACATAATGATATAAAGAAAAATGGTATGATAAACTCATCTATACTTAGTTGATACTAATATGATGCATATGATTGTCCTGTTTGCATGAGTGGTTGTGCTAAGAGTTAGCACAGGTACATTTTCGAAACTCATGAGTACATGTTTGAAATGTGAAATGAAATGGACTTGTGAAGAGAGTGCAAATTAATGAGTGATATTTATGAGAATAATTTCTATGACAAGCTTGTGATAATGATCATTATATTGTACCAAAACAGATTTGGACAGCAGCATTGGTCCGACTTTGAAAATCCACTAAAAATAGTGGAAATTGAGTTAGAAGCTTAATAAATTATGAAATTAAATCTTAATGAGTCTAGTTTCACATAATGGAAACAGTGAAAGCAAAAGAATTCTGTATCATGAGATATTTGAATTCTTGTGAGACAGAGTCAGAGTGATTCCAGACTCCCCTGTCTCAATTTTGCAAAATCACTAGAAATTGTAAAAAATTATTATGAGTTAAAATTCATATTAATTAAATCATTAATGAGTCTAATTTCAAGAGAAAGATATGGGAGCATTATCTGAGTCTTGTACTATAAGATAATTAAATTTTAGTAAAGAAAGGTCGAAGCTGTCAAACAGCAAAACAAGGGCGACTTTAAATAATAAACTGTACTTATTTGTTGGACCAAAAATTCTGAAAATTTTATGGTGGAAATATATAGGAGTTTAGTTTCTGGGAAAATTTACGGATCTTAAATTGAAGTTTCGTAGCTCCAGATATAAATGATTTAGTGACTGTGACTCAAAAAAATAGCTTAACCAGAACATGTGTAAATGTACAATTGGGATAGTTTTACTATGGAAAGCACGTTAGTAAATTGCTTATTATTTTCATGCGAGCTTACTAAGCGTAAAGCTTACCCCCTCCTTTCCATTTCTTTTAGTGTTGTCAGGTTAGATCGGGGTTGGAGAATCGTCGGAGGCAGCATCACTTTATCAAGCCAACACCTTGAGAGTATAAACAAATATGCTAGAATTATCAAGTGAGTGGCATGTACAGGGACCTAGTTTTATAACATGTGTTATTATAATTTGGACAAATATATTGGTCTTTAGTGAGCTAATGATTCTGACTTATAAATCTAACTATTCATGTTATGTCTGATATTGGTGATGTGCATATGCTTGTTTGCCATACATGGTTGGTAATATGTTATGTGTTGTTGTGAGAATGCCATGCTTGTGTCTTGATAGTGGATATATAATTGCTCAAATATTCCATGTCAATTGCTATGAAAATGTATAAGTGTATGTAGGTAATTAAGGGTGACAATTGGCTTGGAAAATAGCCTTGAAATTGTCCATACGGATAGAAATACGAGCGTGTGTCTAGGCCGTGTTAGACACACGGCTTAAGCTCACGGGCGTGTGCCTTGGTCGTGTGACCGTAACTTGTTCATGACCAAATAGACAGATAGCTCCATGGGCACAGGACATGGGCGTGTCCCAAGCCACACGGACGTGTGTGACCACATGGCCCAATTCCACACGGGCGTGTGACTCTCTGAAGCAAGAAAATTTAGTTAAGTTGCCCAAAGATTTTCAAAGTTCTTGATTTAGTACCGAACCACCCCAATGTATGTTATAGGTTTTGAAGACCTATATAAGGGACGATATGCATGTGTTCGAGATGTTTTAATTTTTGGTGATAATTTCTGTGGCCCGGTTTTGCATGTTGTGAATGTTTAAGTCTGGTAATGCCCGAACCCTATCCTGGCATTGGATACGGGTGAGGGGCGTTACATATTCTTCTTTTATGGCCTTCTTGATTAGTGATTTCTTTTTAATCTTTATTTTTGCATGTTTTTCGAGTGATATGTATACGTATTTTAATGTTCAATTTTTGTTCTCTTGAAGAAGTTAATCTTGATCTGTGATGATTTTCTGTTATAGTTCTTTGAATCTTGGTTGGTTTGATTGAATTTATTTATTCATGGAAACAGAAGAAAGAAGATTGAATCTAATTTTCTACGTTTGCTGTACTAGTTTACATAAACTTCCTTAACTCTTACTCACTGCATTGATGTTGAGATGAAGAATCTCTTGTATGGGTTGATTTGTGGAGTTAAATAAGATTATTTTTTAATACGAGAGTCAAATTTTTATCTCTCGCGATCAAAACAAATATCATGTTGTTTAGTTTAAATGCTAAGGAGCTACTCAAATTTTAGATTAAGTCGTTTGTTTCTTTGATATTTTGAGTATCAATAAATCCTAAATTTGAGATTTATATTATTAATTCCTTTTATTTGTTAACAAAATCAGTCTCTTCACTGTTCTCTGAAACTGTTTGAACAAATTTGTTGTGTTTCTTTGATTGGGTTGTTTAAAGGTATTTGTAAGATAAATACGTTTCCACTGTATAGTTGCTTTGTTTAGGAACCATGAGGTTAAGCTTTAATTGAATGAAATTCAATTTATATTCCAGATTGTTGCATTTCTTAGCAATGGGAATGCTGCAAAGCATATGCTGGAACCTTACGTTTTTTAAATGCATATATTTCTATTATATGCTAAATTGTTGCATTTTTTTTTGTAGATTTAATGCAAATGGAGATCTTTTGGAGAGTAGAAATGGATACCAATTATGTGTTAATTTCAAGACTCATGTAATGTTTTTAATTATGTAGTGATTCATAGATTTATGTAATGTTTTTAATTATGTAGTGATTCATAGACTTATGTAATATTTTTAATTATGTAGTGATTCAAAGACTTACATAATGTTTTTAATTATGTAGTGATTCAATTCGGGTAATTCAGGTAATTCGGGTAATCGGTTAATTCGGTTAATTCGGGTAATTCGTTTAATTCGGTTAATTTTTAACCAAAAATAAAAATATATATATAATTTTCGGTTAATTCGGTTAACCGACCAAATTAACCGAAAAATTTCGGTTTGGTTAATTTTTTTTAAAAAAAATTCAATTCGGTTAACGGTTAAAAATTTTGAAAAGTCGATTAATTCGGTTAATAATATTTCGGGTCGGTTAACCGAATGAACACCCCTAGTTGAAACACACACGGGTGCGCACACACATATACATATTAATAGGGGATAAAGTAGATAATTTAATCTAGTGACGTGATAATCCTTCGAAGGAAGGTCCTGAGAAGGTTATGTTTTTAAATTATAGCAATTAAAGATGATGATGATGATGGAGATACATTATTGAAAGCCAACATCTTGTTGGCAACTATCCTCATCAATACATTTAATATATTCGGCTCAGGGATGGATTATTGGTAGCAACATTGATCGTTTGAAGGTTTAGCACCTTCAGGGGCTGCCACAGTGTTATCAAATATCTATCATGTTGAAATACTTGAATTAGTTGAGTTAAAGCAAACACTTGATGGCCTGTAAATTTTGGGGTGAATCGGGATCAACCTTCCAATGTGGGAACCTGTACATCTTGGATAGCTCTCAGGATTGCTTTGCCGCCGTACTCCACTGGCAAAGCTTCTTCACCTATATCCTCTATAAAGATTTTCTTCTCATCGTCATTGGTCACAATTACAATCTGTATTCATGGCGTTGCAAAATAAGCAAAGACAGATATATCACATAAATATAATCTAAGAATTCTGCTAATTGTGTCGTACGGATACTTTATTAATATCTTCGCTCGATGTAATGGAACGGATGAATAAAGTTATCAGACTATTCTAATTAACAAAATGTGTTTACTATTAACTACCCTTAAAAAGGGTACTCTACGTTTATGTACAAAGGAAGAAGGGAAAGTAGAGGAAAAAAAGTTCCAGATGCTGGAACTCAAGAATGACTACATGAACCAACTGATTTGAACTCCGGGATCTCTAAAGATAATCATTAGCAAAACTCTTGATCCAGTAAATATTTTTAAGGTACAAAGATGCAGTAACCTCCATTTAGGAAACATATATTCACCACCATTAAGCAAAAACAATACATTTGGGACAGTAAGTTCATTACCTATATCTGCTAAGAATCTGAAAGGAAGAAAAATAAAACAATAACAAATACCTTTTCAAGTGTAGATTTCTCAATGAAGCGAGAAACCATCCTCCAAACACTAACAAAAAACCTCGGCATATGCACAATGTAGCACTTTGCCAAGCGCTCTGGGAAATATGCCTGCATTTAAGTGAAGAGTGGGGCTAATGAAACATGGAAGAAAAATGTAATAAGTTTCCAGAACAGAATCTAGGGATAAATTCAGTTTACACAATGGCCACGATTTAGGAAACTGAGCATAATTTCTGAACTTATTAGCTAATTCCTATATTAAATATGGTACATTTAGTAGCTTAATCCCTTTGGGACAATTTTTAGAAAATGAAGAAGCGGGTTAGAAAGACAACAGGACAAGCTGGGTGAATTGGGTGACAAAATAGCCCAATTCACGGTTTTAATGAATGCTACAAACAAATTCTAAAACACGGCCTTGTAAATCATAATCAGATTGTACACCAAGTAAAACAGAAGATAGAAATCATGCATTAGCTTGTCATTTAGAAAGATTTTGCTTACTAACCGTTTCTACTTGTTTCTAAGACCTATGTTAATCCGACTCTTCACTTTTTCTCTAAGTACTCCAATCCAACACTCATGTCTAACACGACACATATCTAGACATGGCATGCATTAGCGTGTCATTTGAAAAGATTCAGCTTATCAACTGTTTCCACTTGTTCCTAAGACTTATTTTAATCCAACTCTTCACTTTTCTCGAATTACTCCAATCCAACACTTATGTCCAGCATGAAAGGATATAGTCCTAAAAGAACTTTCCAGATATATGAAAAATTACATCCCTGTATCTGAGACATGCCCATATCCATTACTCAACAAAATTTGAGCAACATAATCTAAAACAAAACCAAACATTTAGTGGGTAAAAGTATTATAGAGGTCTTTGTATTAGAAATTAGATTGTATTTTAGTCTCTACTCAAAAAATAAGTAAATTAATCCCTTAAAGTTGATCAAAGAACAAATTGGTTATTTTTGTTAAAATTTTCATCAATTTACTAGACAGTTACACTTGTAATGCCAAATGTATCTTATTCTAAAGGACATGAATTAATTTTTTACAGTAGAAATGGATGAAATTTTTAACAGAAGAACTAGTTTTCCCTTTAATCTAACGTACTAGGACTAATAATGAAACAAAATGCAATTCAACTCTTAATATAAGAATTTTCATGGTACTTTTATCACATTTAATTGCATTTGCTTCAAGTATTTAATATAAGAGCTTGCTTCAAGTATTTAATATAAGAGCTTACATGGTATATTATGACGGAAGGAAATGTTTCAAGTATTTCATTACATTAAGCTTACTAGAGATTTATTCCATAAAAATGTCAAAGATTCTTACACGCAACAGAGTTAATGAGAATTCAAGTTATGAGGAAAAAAAGAATGCCATGAACTTTCACTTTTTTTTTATGAATATATCCCTGGTATATGTAGCCTACATGAAACATATAGCTTGTTTGTACAGTAACTGATATCAAGAACAGCTCAGTAATTCAAATGTGACCTTCTCCTCCATAGAAATGGAGAACATATGCAGTAGCCAACCATTAATATTTCAACATCTGTACTTGCACTTGGTGATCTTTTGTTACTTGGTTAGTTATTTCTTTTGTTAGGCAATAATAATGAAAAAGGCTAGACCAGTATACGGTTGAAATATTAAATGAGGTCCTAAGGTGATGTTGAAGTCATTAGGCAGGAAATCTTGACCAACTCAGGTTCTACGCTAAACTTAAACATAGCTCAGGTTCCGGAAGCCTTTAATTCAAATAGAATAGTGTGACATAAATCTAAAGGATATGAACTTGAATTTGTAACAAGGTCACAAATTGAATGATATTTCGGATGAAGAAAGCATATATAACTTCCTATCCCTTGAAAGATTGACCCCAAAATTCATAATTAGTTAAAGATCAATAAAATGAAACAAAAAAAAATGGCAATATTTAAATCTCGCATTTTTCATTTTTCATGAATTACTTGTATCTGACATCTCTATCTAAAAATAATTTTATACATGGGTGGGTGTATGACCTTCTAAGGCATATTATGAGAAAAAATAAAACTTCTTTAAAATAATAAATATACCCATATCAGGCAAAAACCCTATCCGACACTTACACAGTAAAATACCTTAAAGCTATGGAGTCAACTCCACAGCCTACACTCTCGTCAGTTGTGATTTCTTTAGGTTATGTAATATGCTTACCTTTTCCCTTCATTTTCATCGAGGGAAGACGGGTGAAGGGCAGAACTCTTCAAACAGCTATAGAAATCAACATAAAATTACAATAGACATCAAAGTACTTTGAGAAAACTTAACAAGCTCTCTTATTATTATTATTTTTTATTTACCATGCACTATCCTCGTTCTGTTTCTCTTATATAAGGCACATGAAACAATGTTCTTTTCAACATATTTCGGAGAACATACATAACCTGTAAGAACTGAAATCCAGTTATTAATCCACGTGCATCAACATTTCTGTATGTAATATTCTGAAAATCAAGAACGCCAATCAACTTTTCATTTCCTATTTCTCTTCCTTTGATGGCACTGCGATTGGTACAACTCAATGAGTCAAAAATATATGAATGTATGTCTTTGGAGCTTGTATCTCAAAAAAAAAAAAAAAGCTCCCTTGTGTTTTTTTTTTTTTGACTGTCAGAACTCAGAATACTACCTTGCTATGGTTTTGTCTAGCAGATAAACCACGAACTCTGCATCAAGAGATAGAGAAAACATGTAAGAGTAAATTTTGCAATATGAAAAGAAACTTGCTTGCAGCAAAAACAAAAACATGTAAAATAGATAAATCTTGAATAAACTTGTAGTATCTCCTATTTAATAGTAATTGATGAAGTTCACGAGTAAATATAAAATAGGGTAAACTACAGAAATTATCACTAAAGTATTGTTTGTTTTTCTTTGTCACCGTCTAATATTTACATATTCTATCAATTTGATCATAAATATATAAAATCAACAAATTTAACCCTTAAAGTTACATAATTTGTCATTTTAGTTCAAATTTTTAAAAATTTAATAAATTTATTCCTCAACATTTAGAAAATAACAAATTTTGATGATTTAAAATTCATTAAATTTTAATTCAAACAATAACTTGATGATCGCCAGCTACAAACCACATACAACAAAATCATACAACCCTGCTTATTTGTTTTATTTTGGTAATGCAGTCTTCTTCTCTAAATGAACCCCTTCTATGCTAGCTTACCAAGTTATTGATACAAACATCTTGTTTTTCAATAGTTTCAGTTGTTGCAGGGTCCATTCACCCGAAATCTCAGATTTTGCTGCAGACTTTGCATCCATGGTTATTTCAAGTTGAAACCTTGCTCCCCTTTGGTGGTGTATTCCAATTGAATTGACTTGAATTATTAGGCATTAGATTACTTGCTACCTCATTTATCGAAATCTCATCCAAAATTTCTTTCAAATATTCTGCGGTGAGCTTTACTTTTAGTTAATCAATGTTACTATCCAGATTTTTTATCTTGGTTGTTCTTGTGAAGAAAATGAAAGAAAGGTTCAAAACTTAAACAAAAAAAGAAAATAGAAATTTAAAAACTAAAATTTGTCATTTATTGACTTGAACAAAAATAACAAATTTTATAAACATTGAAAGCTAAATTTATTATTTTTATATTTAGGGTCAAATTGATAGAATATATAAAATTAAAAACTAAATTTATTATTAGAACAATTAAAAAATTCACCACAACATTTCATTAAAATCAAAATTCAAACTGACGTTAAGGTTTAAAAATAATAATTTTAAATAATTTAATGACTAAAATAAAAAAAATTAAAAATTTAATGAACGAAATAAAACCACCAACCGTTTATCTACTTTACCTATAAAATAAACCTAGCCCATAATGGCAAACCACATCAAGTCCTGCGTTCGATTAACGGATTACCCTATCTATTGCTCTTATTGAGAAAAAAACTACTTTGAGGGGCCACAGATTAAACTCCGACATTTATGAGCTACCTAAAATATTAAACAAGATCTAAAAAATATAGCATTGCAGATTTATGTGGCTTTCCCATTATGTCCCACCATAATGATGAAACCTTTCTACCATGAGTCTCATGACCAAAAGTTATCATTTCAACAATCGGAAAAGAATCAAATTTCAGGCGAGGCTTATCAACATGCATGAATTATAAGAAAACAAAAATAGAATATGCTAATTAATCAATCATGAGAAAGAAGAGTGAAAGTAGTGAGGCTGGGCTAACTAATTACTCTTGAACTGGAGATGGTCCTTGGGGGGATAATGCTTGCAAGCTTGGACAATCATCACTGGATATCCTGTCTTTGACAAACCTTGCAAAAAATCTTTCTGGCTTCTAATTGGTCAGGCACTTCAGATTCTACAACGCACCCATTAGGAACTAAAGAAGACCTCCATTTCAGCCACTGGACAAACATCTTTGAAGCTTTATCTGTGTCCATTGATCTTGCAATCAAGAATCTCATGAGTGTCGGATCCCCGTATTTCTGTAACAAAAAAAGGGGGTCAAAAACACTGAATTGAAGTATAAATATACAGGATTTCAGTCACAAAGGGTATTGATAATTTACCTCTGTTGAAAACCCAAGTTTCTCTACTGATTTCCTCATCTGGGTCAGTTCAAGTTCATGGCTTTTCTCCATGTTAGAACAAATAGAATCTGCTTGGGGCCTTTGGCTTGTTAGAGGGAGAGGTGTTGAGCGGGGTGGGGGGAACTTGATTAAAAAATGGAAGAACAACAGGTGAGAAAAGGACGACAAAAGGAAAACAAAAAAAATAAATAAACAGAGAGATATGAGAGAGAGAGGCTGTGAAGTTGGCTGAGAAAATGTGGAAAAGTCCAAGTGATATAAGAAAATGGTTGGCCGTTGCTTGTGGAATTAAGTTCCAACTTGAAAACAGCATCTCTTAAATTTTAATAGATAAATAAATAAATTCTCCCGAAGAAAAAGGAACATAATTTAAAATGATTTAGGACGCGATCCCTTTTATGGCCACGAGTCGCATTTGTAATTTAATTAATAATATGATTAAAATATTTTTATAATTTTATTATTTGAAATCAGAAATTATTGAATATTAAAACTGAGAAATAACAAAAATAAATAGGATAATAATTAATTTATAAAACAGTAAAATTGTTGTTTTATTTAAATTTATTTAATAAATTAAACTTAGAAGGTTATAATGTTTTTATCAGACCTTATGAACTAAGCGGGTATTGTTCAAAAAAATAAAGAATTTGAACTTTTTTTATCACACTTGCAAGTTTGAATGCTTTTTTGCTTATTTGTTTTAACGTTAGTTGCATATTATTTTGTAATTACAAAGAATTTTAATTTTTTTATGTCATATATAGTAATATAAATTTTAATTACAAACATAGTTACATAATTAATTATTAAAAAATATTAGTATGATAAAAAATTTCTAAACGAGCAATAAAAATTAAAATCAAATCATTGTATGTAACATATTAGCCTAATAAAGTAGTCGATAGTATGATTGCTAATAAAATAACAAAAAAAATAAATATCATATTTAATTTTATCTAAATGCTCTAGCGTTTTATATTTGTCAGGTTATTCCCTTTTTAACGTTTAAGATATGCCCCTTATCATCATTCATTGGCCTCTACCTGAGTTCTTCATCATTTGAATATGGATATATATCAGTAAGATTATCAAAATATTTTTTTGTGTCCTCTTGAAAGTATGAATTATCCTAACTCAACCTACAAATGAAGTTATGGAGTATGCAAGATGCTAGTAGAATCTAGCCTTTTCTTTTGTATACTATATTGAGATGATGCTAGTATGAGAAATCTTTTTTAGAACAACAAATATCCTATTAATCTCCTTTCGAAGCTTTGAATGTACAAAATTAGAGAGTTCGTGAGTTACCTTTAGTGTTTATGTCCGATTTTGTTCTCTCAAATGATATCATACGCCGATATTATGCAAGAAAATATTTTGTATTTGGGATCATGGTGCAAAAAAATTGTACCTTTATAAAAACTTATATAAACTTAATTTGGAAAAAACTTATATTAGGTTATACCATTTTTATAATACATAAATTAACTTAAAATAAAAAAAAATATAATATATAATCTTTATAAAAAATATTTTATAAAATGTTAAATAACTTTGTATCACTTTTTTTTATAAAAAAATATATTTTTTATCATAACTTTATAAAATTGTATTTTATAAATAAGTTATGGAAAAAATTATGACACTTTTTTAAAAATAAGTGTATTATTTTTTTATAATATATATAACGTGAACACTGTTATATATCAGTGATCACCAACTTGAATCCAAGATAGGACCTGAGTCACCTACCCATGACCCAGGTAGGTCCCACTGGATGATTGAGTGCGAGGCGAACTACGAGATGACAACTAGGGGAGTTCGCAAATCTAGCTCGTAAAGTGTGTTTGCAGATCCAGCTTGCACAAACTAGGTGAGGGTCATGGTCTCTGTCCGCATATATCAAAGGTGTTCGCATAAAGGGGATCACGTGCTCTGCAGGCAACCCAGAGTGAAACACGTGTCCAGCCAACCTCAAACCCGCTCAGAATGTTAGTCCCAAGTACAGAGAGGACCGCATGCACTATAGGCAATCAAAGTGAGACATGTGTCTAGCAAGCTTGGAGCCCGCTTAGAATGTCAATCCTAGGCACAATGGGGTCGAGAAAAAATAGTGGGGTCAGGCCGTGAGCTATGATATGATAGTATAAATACCTGAATGCTCCTCTTAATATGATACAAGACAAAAATCACTCAACAATTGGTGCGATGAGCATGGGCAGACTTTCGATAATCAGATTTTAACAAGTTTGGTTTTCTTTTCTTCAGTGTGAGAATAGAAATGGCTCACCCAAATGAGAATTTTCACTTCAACCTTTCATTAGAACATGCTGGAGCCTCAAGCTCTGGCGGTCAGCACAATGAAGTAGATTTGTTTATCGAATGGTCCACCGATAGACCGGAGAACTTCGGTAATGCAATTCATCAGGGAGTTTATGACCCTCTAGACCAGAATGTTTTCACCGGCCAGGGGTTGTCACTTTCTCCTAACCAAGAGGCACCCCACAGTAGTGCTTTGCTCTCTAGGAGCAAATGAAGTTCATAAGGGAGCAAATGGCCGCTCAGGAAGTGCGGTTCCAACAACAACAAGCTCTTCAATAAGAGCTGCTGAAAGTAGATCGAGGAGTTGAGAAGAAAGGTGCATTCTGATAACTTTGGCTTTCAAGACAACGTGAACAAATAGGACAAGGTCCTAGGCATGCAAGTGAAAGAGTGGAAAATGAGATGGTTGAGTTTTAAAGGGATATAAGGGCATTGCACCCTAAGTCTTAGGACATGGACTGGCTGTTCTGCTTCAACAATCCATTGGCCCCTGAGATCACAATAGTGAACTTATCGCGTGACTTCAAAGTCTCGAAAGATATGTTTGAGGGAATGAAGGACTCGCATGACTACATGAATGTACTGGGGACATCAGATGCAGCAAAGTGTAGGGTATTTTCAACAATGCATAAGGGAAGCTCCAAGGACTGGTATTTGTCCCATCCCTAGAGTTCGATTAGAAGCTTCTCGCAGCTGGGGAAAATGTTTTTAAGAAGGTTTAGAACCCATATAGAAATTATGAACACACTTATGGGGTTAATGTCAGTAAAGTAGATAAAGGGTAAGTCCCTTTAGGATTACGTGAAGAGGTTCCATACAGCAACCCTCAACACGAAGAATTTAGAGGACCAGTGGGCCATATATGCTTTTATAATGGGAGTACAAAATGATCACGTGTGTAACACTCTTAACCCAAATCTGTCACCAGAATAGGGTTACAAAACATTACTAGAATTTACAGATCAAATAACAGATATTCCACTTCATACAGTATTTATATCAGAAATTAATCATAAAGTCCCTTATATGAACCTTCGAGGTCCAAAACATGCATTAGAAATGAGTCGGGACTAAACCGAACATTTAAAGAATTTTTCAAAAAATCTCAAAATTTTTTCTAGGTACAGGGGTCACACACCCGTGTGGTTCACACTGCCAAAGGACACGCTCGTATCTTAGGCCGTGTAATTCTCTGACTTGGGTCACACAGCCAAGTCACACACCCGTGTGTTAGGCCATGTATAAGTGCAGGGGTCACACAACCAAGTCACACGCCCGTGTGCCAGGCCGTGTGATAAATTCTGGGCATTCTGTTTTGACATTTTAAAGATGCAGGTTGTAACAGCCCGACTTTGGGTCTAGTCGGAACAGTGATATCGGGACCACAAATCCGATGTAGAAAAATTTATTTTTATTATATTTTTATGGTCTGAAATTTGATGAAATGATTTTGTGAGAATTTCGTTCGAAAATTTTGACGTTTAGGCACTAAATTTAGTCAAAAGGACTAAATTGTAAAAAGTGAAAAAGTTGAGTTCTACATGCTAGAGGTGTCTAATTGCTATGAAATTTTAAATTGGAGGTCCTTAAATGGTAATTAGACCATTGGTTAAGTTGTTGGACAAAAATGGACATGGTTAGGTATGTTTCTAAAGTTTTTCATTAAGGGCATTTTAGTAATTTGCTCATCTTCTACCTATGGCTGAATGTACCAAGAAGAAACCATGGCTAGGGTTTTTCAAGCTTCCAAGCTCAATTGTAAGCCAGTTCTAGCCCCGTTTTTAATGATTTTTATGTTTTTGAAATCCTCGTAACATGATATATCTATTTCTACCACTAATTTAAGACATAATCCAAGTCTAAAATTTTACCCATGATGGATATTTTTGTATTTTGATGTCTAATGGTAGGAAATGTATGTTTGGTGTATGATAAATGACTTTTGCTAAGTGATTTTCAATGAAAATGCCTAAAAAGACCTGTTTGTAAAAAGTTGTGAAATAGGTGTTAAAATGCGAATAAAAGAAAAATGTGGGCTGCTATAAGCATGTATAAGGTTTGGCTAGGCATGGGTATTGAATAAATTGAGTACATTTCATTTTATGAGCCTAGGGACCAAAATGTAAAAATGTCAAACTTTAGGGGCAAAAATGTAATTTTTTATAATGTGATTTTAGGCTGATTTGAGTAGTATAACGATTAAATAAGTTAAATTTGATATTATAAATCAAGAAAAATAAGGTTCGAAATTAGAACGGGGAAAAACGTGTATTTGACGGTTAGGTCCTTTTTGTCATTTTTATGTCGAGGTAAGTTTGTATGTTTAATAAAAATTAAATTATATATGTATAAATGATTAATTGACATAATTGTGTTAAATGTTATATTATTGAAATGAAATGTGAATGCTATTCAGATTCGATATAGTGAAAGTCTCGGTTGAACCTTAGGAATAGATACGATACAAACGTCATGACATTAGGGTTACTGAGATTACGTGTAAGACCATATCTGGGATATGGTATCGATATGAGACTTCGTGTAAGACCATAGCTAGGCTATTGGCATCGATACGAGATTACATGTAAGACCATATCTGGGATATGACATTGATACAGTACTGTGTGTACGAGATTCCCGAGTATCAATTAGTATTCCAAGTGGTTCAACGGGTAATTTAATGGGTGTGTCAAAGAAGAGAAAGAGCATGTAAGTATTACAAATTTGTACAGGTATGTACATAAATTTTATAAGCATTGAATTCATGATATTGTGAGTTCATGGTTTCCATGAGAATGTTTTTGCGAAAGCCTTATGATTATTGATCTATACTTGTGATGTATGAAATATATAGTAAATTCGATCGGCGATCGTGTAATTGGCTTTCGGGCCAAATTGAGTTATGATCTAGAATGTTTGATTCACACAAATTGTAATTTATTAGATATGAGAAAAAGGAAAGATTGGCATAATTGCCTATTAAAATGATTATGAGAAGATATGGGCTTTAAACAATTGAAAGATGTTAGAATATATGCTTGAAAAGTGAACACTCATAATTAATGTGCATGTTTCTTATGAGGTTTGAAATGATTGGTTGATTGTGGTAAACGGTTATAATGGAGAGATTTCGGTTATTAGGCTAATGTCAAGACATGTTAAATTATGCTTGCAAATTGATAGAACAATCAATGTGATTGAATAAGTTATAATTGTGAGTTGCAGTGCAATTTCTATTGTCTTGTGTTTATATCATTGGATTTGGTAAATGATTGGTAAGAGTTGCTTATTATGTTCATACAGGCTTACTAAGCTATATAGCTCACCCTCTTCCTTTCCCATGTTTTATAGTGGCGTCAAGCTAGCTCGGGTTGGAGATCGCTAGAGATCCTATGACACATCAAGCTATCATTTTGGGTATTGATGAATTCAAGTATTTTAAGTTATGGCATGTACAGGGACTTGGTCATTTTGTTATATGCATCATATGATTTTAGCCAATGTAATGGCTTGTAATCGTCAAAGGCTTGTTTTGCTATTTGGCCATGTAAGTTGCCTTATATTGGCTAACATGGTTGTAAGCCTAAGTATATTCATATATATGTCAATGTCTATGGTGATACGATCATGGTATGCTTGGTGAATGTGAAATGTTTGGAAATGCGATTTATGGCATGATTGTGTAATGTTTGGAAATGTGACCTATTGATGAGATGAGGAATTTGAGTATAATTTGGTAGCTAACAAGTAATTGAATGAAGTCTAATGAATGTGAAATTTGTATGTTTGATTTAGGGCTTAAAAAATGTAGTGCATGTGTTAGATATAGACATTGAGTTGATATGTTTTAACCATGAATGTGGATGTTTTGGTTATCCAAGTATGTATTGTTTTGTGCCTTTGAATTAGGGTAAGTGTATGTGTGAATAAGGGTGACAAAATGGCTTGGTAAATAGCCTTGTTTTTGTCCACAAGGATAGACACACGGGCATTTGTCAGGCTTTGTGTGACACACGGTCAGCCCCATGGGCGTGTGATCCGGCCATGTGTCCCCTGCACCTAAATTGTAGCAAAATAGAATGATCAGTATCAAGCACACGGGCATGAGACATGACCGTGTGTCTCAGCCGTGTGAAGGACACGGCCTCGGGACACAGACGTGTGTCTTAGCCGTGTGACTTTAATTTGCTCTTGGGTGACACAAAGAGAGTTATACGGGTTAGGGACACAAGCGTGTGTGACCACACGGCCTACCTACACGGGCGTGTCCCAAGCCACACGGCATGTGACCCCTATTTTAGCAAAAATCATGTAAGTGTCGTAAAATTTTCTAAGGTTCTCGGTTTAGTCCCGAACCACTCTCAAAGCACGTTTTAGGCCTCGTAGGCTTGTATTAGGGACCTTATGATTAAATGCAAAAAGTTTGAATTTGATGCCAAATTTTATGGCTCGGAATTGTATGTTTGCTTGTGTTTAAGTCCGATAATGCCTCATACCCTATTCCGACATTGAATACGGGTAAGGGATGTTACATAGGGGACACACGGCTAGGCCACATGCCCATGTACTAGGTCGTGTGTCACACACAGATGAGATACACGCCCGTGTCTTTGCCCATGTGGATGAAAATAGGCTATTTTTCAAGCCACATTTCTCACCTATCTTATTTTTCACCTACACAAACACTTAAACACATTCACAAACCATATCAAAGCATTCAAAACAAGTCCAAATCATGTCTTAAACATGACATAATATCACATACAACCAATGTACCCTTAGGTTCCTTAGATGACAATTATTATCATGTTAATCTATGATTTATACTTATCTAGTTACCAAATGCATATATGCATTTTTACATTCATTTTTCAAACATGATAGATCCACTTATAAACATATTAAAATATGTTAAACACAAGCCATTCCAATGGATAGTTTCATTCAAAACATTTACATGCCATTATTGGTTAAATAACCTATACATGCCATTAATACCATAATTATTTTACCATATATATACCGAAACGGGCTGATGGATAGTATGAGTGATCTTCGCCAAACTTCCAATCCAACGACCCTCCAAATTACTATAGAACAGGGGAAAATAAAACAGAGTAAGCATGAAATGCTCTTACCATCAAGCATGAAATGCTCTTACCATCATTTAAATTCAATATAAACATAAAAGGCACATTCAATCAACTTGATCATGAGCCCTAACACATATCCTTTGTAACACCCCTCACCCGTATTCAACGCTGGAATAGGGTCACGAAGCATTACTGGACTTAACATTCATTTAAACATACATGTCACATACAATTAATCAAATCATATACATTTCAATCACAAACAATCATTTTATCCCTATTACGAGCATACGAGGCCCTAAACATACATTGAGAGTGGTTTAGGATTAAACCGATAACTTTAAAAACATTTTGAACTCTTAGAAAATTTTCTAAAAAACAGGGGACACACGCCTATGTGGCCCGGCTGTGTCCCTCACACGGCCAAAGACATGTCCGTGTCACAGGCCGTGTGGACATTCGAAATGGGAGCACATGGCTATGTCCCAGCCTGTGTCTGACCGTGTAACTCTCTAACTTGGGTCACACGGCCAACACACAAGCCCGTGTGCCTTAAAAGTGGCCATTCACACTTGTGTGTCAGTCCGTGTGCTAGGCAGTGCCAAACCTGTAGAGTATACTGACTTATGCTACATTGCCAAGTCACACACCCGTGTGTCAGGCCATGTGGAGCATACTAACTTGATTTTAATTTCAACATCAAGGGACACACGGCCATGTAACATAATTGTGTGTCACACACGGCCTAGACACACGCCTGTGTCTCTGCCCGTGTGGACAAAAATAGGCTATTTACCAAGCCATTTTGCCACCTAAACTTGCATGTACCTACACCACATCAATTGGCACAAATACAAAGCATCAAAAGGCATTTCAAATCAACCAAATCAAACATAATTCATGCTCAGTCAATACTCCCATTCTCTATACACATTAATATCAAACATTTATATGCATTATTTCAACCAAACATTTTACCTTACCTAAATTCACAAACTTACAATAGCCATTTCTAACCATTAGCTACCATAAATGCTAAATTACCACAAACCATTTGCAAGCAATTATGGACCACATCATAGGCCATTCTCACATATATACATATACATCCAAAATAACCAACTTAAGCCAAATCTCATGGCAATATATTTTCAACCAAAATATAAACATTTACAAGCCAATTCAAATGGCCAAAATCATGATCAACTCATAACCACAATGACTCAAAATACCTATACATGCCACATAACCAAAACATAAGTTCAAAAGTACCAAAGTAATAGTAGGATAGTGTGACGTTAACTCCAACGATCCCCGAATCTGAGCTAGCTCTGAAGTCACTATAAAGCATGGAAAAATAAACAAATTAAGTTATATAGCTTAGTAAGCTCGTATGAAATAAACTCAATCTAAACATGAATATACAAATCATCAATTTGAACATATCAACATGTAATTCATGTAACTAACAACCTTTCACATTTTCAACCATAATCTTATATATATAACTTCACAACTTCTTCGATTTAAGCTTATACGGTTCATGTACATACCTGTACCATCTTGTATCAATCTCATAGACAATCATATCTTTCATTTACCCGTTGAACCATTCAGAATACTATCAGATACATGGAAAATTCACACCAGAAGTGCCACATATATAACCGAAGCTATCTCAACCTCATATCACATATATTGTACACACTAAAGCCATCAACGGGACTGCTCACACAAGTTGTGGGTCAAGACGTAGCTACACGGTGCTACTTATAGAATCTGTCAAGTAACCACAACACATGCCAGTATACTCAGCCACTGGTAGGACGTACATGACCAGCACTCAGATCACATAATCGCAATAATCCCCTAATGACATGTCACTAGTATTCTAATCTAGTCCTAAGGTTCAACCAGGATTTTGAATATTGAATCATCGTCGAATCATTGTCTAACATGTTCCGTAGTCTCGTATTCGCAGTTTATGCAATATCAAAGCATTTAAAATACATTTATAATGAAACTTATTACATATGAACTTACCTCGAATGTAAAAATGACTAAACTAGTTGATTAGTCGAGAACTTTGTTTTTCCCCCGATCTAGACCCAAATTTCATATTTCTTGATCTATATAATATCAAATTCAGCTTATTAAATCATCTCTCTATTCAATTTAGTCCAAAATTCACTTTAAGGCATTTTTACACAATTGCCCATAATGTTTCACATCTTTTTCAATTTAGCCACTAGGCTCGTAAAATAAAATTCATTGAATTTCATCACAACCCAAGCCTAGCCGAATATTTATTATGCTTATAGCAGCCCAAAAATTTCATTTATTTCATATTTTAACCCCTAATTTAAATTTTCATTAAAAATCACTTAACAAAACTTGTATAACTATCATCAAACATTTGTAATCCATCATCAAACATCAAAATACTCATGTATTCAACAATGGCAACATCTAAAATCTTTAACAGTTTTGCAAAATAGTCCCTAGGCTAGCTAGACTTAGCTACAACGATCTCAGAAACATAAAAATCACTAAAAACCGATCAAAATCACTCACCAATTTAACCTCAAAGTGACTGAACCCTAAATGCTTAAAAATGGCTTCCTTCCTTGTTGTTTTCGATTAAAGATGAAGAAATAAAAAGAGGATGATTATTTTATGTTATTTTTACTTAAGTTATTTCATAATTTACTAGTTTAACCTTAATTAATAACCATCAAAATACTTAATAATATATCCATATATGTCCACTTACTTTAATAATGAGCTAATTACAATATAAGGACCTCCACTTAATTTTATAGCTATTAAACCCTTTTAGCTTATAGTGTAACGCCCCAAAAATCCCGAAATCCTGAATTTTCTTTTTTTTCGATTCTGATAAAAATGTGCTAGGTATTTTCGGTTAAGCAAGTAATAGTAGGTCTTGGCTAAGGTTTAAGTTCGAACTTAGGGGAAAAGAAAATTATGCGTTAATAGTTAAAAGGACCTTGTTGGCAAGTAATAGGGCTTTGGGCTTTGGGTTTCATAAAATTTTTAAGTGAGCAAGAAAATGACAAATGACATGTTGACTTTAAGGGTTTAAGGAATTTGAAGTGTCTAGGTGTGCTGGAGAAGTTTTGGGTTCGATTTTTGTGGTGGAGAAATTTTAATTAAATTATTAAAAGAATCAGGGTTGGGAGTAGATGGGCTTTTAAATAAAGATAGGGAAAATGGCATCAAAAAGCCTTGTGGAGGAGTGGCTAAGTGACGCCTCTTAGGGTGTGGGGAGGTGGTGTTAGTGGCTAGCAAGGAGATCCGAGGTTCGAATCCTATCTTAGTATTTTTAGGAGTTTAATTTTGGCCTTCTAAAAGGTTGGAAGTGGCGTGAATATGGACTCTAAAGGGTGTGTTCAGAAGAGAAAATTTAGGAAATAGTTTGGGGAGTTATCAAGGAGAAAAACAAGGAGATGAGAAGGGGGAAGTGATGGAGCTGAATTGGATTTGAGGGTCAGGCAATTTGGCTAGAGGCTATAAATATGTGCTGAGTTTGGGATTCTAGGCTAATGCCCAATTCTTCATTTTTTTTAGTGCCAATTGGCTTTTCCATCTTTTCTAGCTGATTCTTTTGCCATTCTTTTCTCCTCAGACCTCTTTTGATTTACCCTTTGGGTTAGCCGATTCCTTCTTCTACCCTTGTTTTTTAATTTGTGCCAAATAAACCTTATTCACCATATTAGTTTGAAAGTCGAAAAGCCAAATCTCCCTTGGGCCGATTACTCTTTTGGGGTAAGTACCTTATCTCTTTTTCAGCTAGTATTATTAATACCGATTACTCCCTTCCCTCACTCTTTTTAATCAGCTTTGGTAGAGAATTAGTATCGGATCTCGGATTTTAGCTCTCTACCGAATTGCTCCTTAGGTGTTTTGCAGTTTGGTAAGTATTTCTCTCTTATTGACTAAGGTTGGCCGAATGGTCTTAAGTGAGATAAGGGGGTGAATTATGTTGGATGCGAGTCCTCTAGTATTTGGGTTTTAATAAGTAAGATTAATGCAGATCTAGGGAGTACATGATCAAGGAAAAGCTATTAGGGATTGATGTTCAAGGTAAGGTTAATGTGAGGTTGTGGTTTTTGGTAAAGATATGTATTAAACATGCGATTAATCGAAGGGTGATATCGATTGTAGGTTTGGGGCTAAGGAGATCGTAGCACGCTTGCTTACCAGGTGTGTACTTACACTGCACACAAGTAGATCGGCAAAAGCCAAAATACCGAAAAGCCGAAATGTCGAAAAGCCGAAAGTTTAGCTACGGTAGCCTTACGAGTGCGCAAACACTCGTAAGGGGGAAACTGATAGGTTGCCTGAGGCCCATAGACGATTCCATGGACTTGGGTTGTGAATAGGCCAAATGGGCCAGAATGGGCTAAATGGGCCCGATGGGCTGTTGGGCCTATAGTAGGAAAAAATTGATAAGTGATGCTATGTGATAGAAAATTTGTGTGTGAGCATGAATATAATGTGAATTGGGCCGGATGGGCCATATAAATGAGATTGGGCCTAGTGGGCCATATGCATGTATGTAGGGGTTTTAGGCGTAGTATATGAAGACCACATAAAACTTAATTAAATTGTTGAGACCGTGGACAACTCATAGGGTTAAGGTGTGGCAACGGGTATATGCATGTCTAGGATTGGATCTAGGGAGAGCTTGGTACTTAAGCGGTCTTAATGACCCACCTCCTCTTCTCTGGAATCCTACCTGGTGCATAGTATTCGTTCATCTTAGCTCACAGGATTTGTTAACGGGCCAAGGTAAGTGGGAACCGTAATAAGGGAAAAATTACTGAAATACCCTTAAGGGCAAAAATGACCAAAATACCCCTATGTGTTGAATGTAAGTTTTATGAATGTGATATGCATATCTGCTACATACATATGAAATTCTGCTTAGGTTGCATATGGGATGGGGAATATGGAACGGAGGAAGTATATGAGGATTGCATGGTTGCTTGACAATCGTGGATCCACCGGCGGCTTTTAAGCCCAATATGTGAATGAAGGTAGTTTTGCAACCGGGCTACCATGGATGTGTTTCAGTTGGGTGGGCCGTTATTTATATCCCCACATGATGTGTTAGGGGACGGAGCGAGTGTGTAGCGGATGGATTATTGGGATGGGATCGCATTGCATTGCATTGCATATTTGATGTCTGGTGTTTATTGAATGCTTGCTGCTCAATTGAGGGTTGTACACACTGAGTTTGCGAAAACGCGCCCCCCTCTTTTATTTTATTTTCAGGTAATGCCCAGTAGAAGGTTCGATGTTGGAGGGACTCTGGATGGTCAGCTAGCAAGACAACATGGACTTGTGTTTTGTTTGTTGAAAAAAAAAAGCTAACGAGATTCTATTTTATTAAGTACTTTTCAGTCCAGATTGTAATAAGGCTTCCTTTTTATTATTATTGGGTCATTATTTTTATGCGATGTAATTATGAGAGGTTAAACATGGCTTCTTAAATTATAGCATGTTATTCTACGTTTCCGCAACTAGATTTTTAAATGATAAGTTTCCTTAAATCAAATGTTTTAAACAAAGCTTTCGCAATTGAAAAGAGAGTTTTCATAAGTTAACTAGGGTTTCATATCTTGAGGAAGGGTTTTCAATGAAAACAAGGTTTTCGCTAAAACACTTCAATGTGACGCGCCAAATACGACCATAGCGTCTGGGTCGGGTTTGGGGTGTTATATATAGAACTCAAATTTTACACTTTACGCGATTTAGTCCTTTTTGTTAAATTAAGCACTCAAAGGATAAAACTTCTAAACGAAACTTTCACACAATCATTTTATCATATTGTAAGTACTAAAATAATAATAAAATAATTATTTCAACTTCGGATTTGTGATCCCAAAACTACTGTTCCGATTTGACTAAAAACGGGTTGTTACATCCTCATTACCCTTGTTAGTCATATATTTCATATAAATATTAAGAAACATGTATGGGCTCAACAATAATTAGATTTCTATGTAAATATACTTTCCACATCATGTATTCATATAACATATACAAATCATATCCTTTTATTTCAAGTACATTTTCATAATAATTCGTCTCGAGTTCAGATTATTTCATGTCAAAACTTTTCCCATTAAATCATTTGAAATGTAAGTGTCACATGGGTAATAAACTCAAGGTGTACAAATCTATAATCATGGGTGAACATATTCATCAAACAAATTCCATGTTCATATATTATCATCTCGTATTTCTATATATAATTTATCATCATTTTCATGTATTTCAGGCAAATACATGTATTAATTCATTTCATGTTCATATTTTCTCATGTCAGGATTTTTCCGTTGAATTTATTTCAAATATCGATGGATACACAGGTAGTACACTCGAAGTGTACAAGTAAAAAATCCATCAATTCATATTTAGGAGTGCTTTTAAAAGCACATAATTGGGAAATCCTCTCTCAAGCCATATAACAGGGAGCTCACAAAGAGCCATTAATTGGGAAGCTCACAAAGAGTCTATCAGGAAGCTTATCTGGGCTATATAATAGGAACCTCACACAGAGCCATAATCAGGAAGTTCACATAGAAATTTTAATTAGGAAGCTCATGAAGAGCCTTTAATCAGGAGCTCTAGATAACCATATATCAGGAAGTTCAAGCGAGCCATATCAGGATGCTCACAAAGAGCTACGTTTGTGTCCGCAATATATACAGGATCACAACCGATCATATAATAGGACGCTCACAAAGAGTTGCGGTAGTCTGCAACACATGCAAGATCACTACCGATCAGGATGCTCACAGGAACCATATAATGGAAAGTTTGAGAGGACTTATAACAAAATGCTCATAAGAGATATGGTGTGTCCGCAACATATGCAAGACTACAACCAATCGGGAAATCCTTTATCCATCGAATTCCATTATTCAAATGGGATTTAATATTTATTGGGCTTTGTCGGATATGTAACAAATTTCATGTATATGGAATTTATACAATTCATATACACAAAATTCAATTCAAGCATATAAATATACACAATTTAGTTACACGAACTTACCTCGACAAATGTTCGTGTACGTAAAGTTTACTAATCCGGCATTTTCTCTTTTTCCCGTTCTAACTCCGAATTTGGTCTATCTGAATCTATATGAGTGAATTTAACATTAATTCATGTTCATTTCAATTCAATTCAATTCACATCATAGGAAAAATTATCATTTTGCCCTTAAACTTTTAATTAATGATGATTTCGTCCCTAGGCTCGGAAAATAAAATTCATGCAATTTAATCCTTATTCCAAGCCTATCCGATTTTTACATGTAAAATTTATAGCCCATGTTTTCATAAAATTCAGAAATTTTCCATGAATTTTACATCTTTTAAATTTAGTCCCTAAATCATAATTTCATCAAAATTCCCTTTACAAATGTTGTTTATCTATCAACAACTTTTCATTTTCTACCATAAAATTTCATAGTTCATCTATGTTCATCCATGGAAAAACCCTAGTACCTTGATAAGTTTGCAAATTAGGCCCCGAGATAGCTAGATTAAGCTATTACGATCTCGGAAACATAAAAATCATTAAAAACGAGACAAGAAAACATACTTAATTGATCAAAATAGGCTTGCTTGAGCTACTTTCTCTTAGCTAAGGTTTCCATGGAAATAACTTGGGAAAGATGATGAAAAAGATGATATTTTCATTATTTAATTAATTATCATCTTTTATTTTTTTCACTTTCCAATTTAATCCTTTTCTATATTTTATTTTCCATGGATGAATCGTCATCTTTAACCACTAAGCATTTATAAATGGTCTATTTGCCATATCAGGACCTCCACTTTAAAGTTCTATAGTTATTTAATCCCTTTAGTTATTAGAACTCAACTTTTACACTTTGTGCAATTTGGTCTTTTATGAAATTAAACATATAATTGGTAAAATTTCTTTACGAAATTTTTATACAACATTACTATTATACTATAGACCATAAAATAATATAAAATAATTTTTCTTCTGAAATCAAATTTGTGGTCCCGAAACCACTATTTTGATTTTATCGAAAATGGGCTGTTACAACGTGTAATACTCCTTCATCGATAACAGACCCTAGAGTTTGGTTGACTTATATAAACGAGCCTACAAGTTTGCGGAGGCGAAGAAAATCAAGAAGGCATCCCATGGCACCTTTTAAAGGGAAGATAGATAGTCTAGAAACAGGGAAGGACCTCGCAGTAGACATGGCTCTCATGGCCAATCATTGCGAGTGAGAAATGATAGGCTATAGAGAAATCAAGTTGAAGGTATTTCTCCTAGGGCCCCCTAAGAATCTCAACCAGAACAAGTTAGGAGGTACATTCCCTAGGGTAGGTTTGAAGCTTATACCTCCTTGAATGCCACCCATACCAAGTCAAGAGCTTTGGCATCTTACCCTAGCCATCCCCAATGAGGAGCACTGCGAGAAGATTGAGTTAAAGGGATAGATATGCCTTCTATGATGACATAGGGCATAAAACTAAAGATTGCTTCATGTTGATGAATGCTATAGAAGACACAGTGCAGAATGGCGAGCTCGTAGAGTTCATGAATTAGAGTGGTTCCCAACAGGGTCAAGGCTCACGTAGTAATCCCAAGAGTAATTAGATAGTTAGAGGTATATCCATGTGATTGTGGGCACAGATGAAGAATGGCTTGCTACGTTTTTCTGGTGAGTTCCTTTTTGCATCCATGTGTATGTATTGTGTTCTCATTTGTGTTTGATTGAGGTAAGCACTCTTATCCCATAAGATGAGATGTTTATGTGTGAGTAACAAAGGTTCGTGGTTATAAGTTTGATTTAGATGTCTATGTAAATGGATTAAGAGCCTTTCTTCGTGTTCAAGCCATCACCTATTGTTTCTGGAATGAAAAAAATGAACCGAGTTATGAAAATGAAATCATGGTGATGACTTCAATGGAGTGAGCATTGAATTAGCAGATCACGATGCATGAAAAGGGATCATGTAGCCTTTGGTAGGGCATGAGTTTTGCAAAACAGATTGGCAAATAATGTAGCTGATTCGCTAGACTCATTAGAACCAGAATTTTTTTACCACCTAGGACAATTTGGCAGAAAAATTCTTACACAAAATTTTCCTAATTAGTCAAACTATTCAGCTTAGGTAAGAAATCACCAAATTTAAGCAATATGAAGGTGAATCCTTATATGAGGGGTCGAAATGTTTCAAGTCAATGCTTAGGAAATGCCCACACCATAGATTCCAAGCATGGTCCAAATTCAAATATTTTATAGTGGTGTTGATGATAACATTAGATCAACTTAAATGGAGCAGCGGGAGGATCGATCATGTTCCACACATGTGAACGAGTCTATAAATTCATAGATTACATGGCTATGAATTTTGTATATGTGGCCCAATGAAAGATTCACGTACAAATCAAACCTCTAGTAGTAAAAGCGGTAAATGAAGATGATTGATATCAACAAATTTTAGAGAAACTCAATCGTTTGGAGTCGATTGTCAAACCAACAAAATTGGTGCCATATTCTGAGATCCAACTAGAAGAAGCGAGCTACATAGGTAATAGGGGTGGAAATCTTTATTTTAACACCTATAACCTCGATTGGAAGGATCATCCAAACCTCAAGTAAAGAGGCAACCAAGGTGGTGGAAATCAAGCACAAAATCGATCAAATCCTCCTTAACAACCCCCAAACTTACAACAAAGATTCATGGGTATCGATCATGCTGCATGTGGTCAACGATTCGACCGACTAGGAGGGGAGATGCAAATAATAAAAACAAATATTTGATAAGTACAAGCCACATGTGGATTACTCGAATCCCAAATAGACACCATCTGAAACCAGATGAGTCAGTTGATGGTGATGTTCCAAAAGCAGAATGGCCAGAGTATCCCTATTAACACGGAGATCAATCCTTAGAGAAATAAGAAAGAGCATGTGAGTGCGATCGGTTTATGATCGGGAAAAACACTTGTAAAGCCGAAAACACCCATACATGAATAAAAGAATGTTCCTGAAGATGTTAATGAACTCATGGAGGAAGATGAACATAATGAGCCGATCAAGGAGATAGCAAAATCGGTGTCTGATCTGGTAGTCTCAAAGCCGAGCACTTTGAAGGTACCCTTACAGAAACAATTAGAAGAAAAGAAAAAGAAGGATAAGTTAGAATTCATAATTTTTTCAATTTATTTAAATCCCTAAATATTGGTCTATCGCTCTTAGAACTAGTCGGTAACATACCAAAATATGCCAAATACTTAAAGGAAATCATGGCATGGCATAAAAAGATAAAAAAAAGGGTGAGCAAATCGACATTGATGCCTTGTATAGTGCATTAATTGAGAAAATGATACCCTTGAAGTTAAAAGATCAAGGTAGTTTCACGATTCCAATAGAGGTAGGGGATAAGTCTTTTAATAAGGCCCTTTGCGATTTAGGGGCCAAGATAACCTTAATACCCTTATCAATGTATCAAAAACTCAAACTCAAAGATATTAAAAATACCTCAATAGCATTTCAATTAGCTAATAGATCTTTGGTACATCTGAAAGATATACTCAAGGATGTATTCGTTAAGGTACGGGGATTTATTCCTTGTCAACTTTGTAGTCCTTGATTTCGGAGAAGATCAGGAAATCTCCATTATGTTGGGTAGGCCACTTCTGGCCACTTTTAAATCAACCATTAATTTCGAATGAAATGAGCTAATTATGAAAATCGAAGGCAAGATAGAAGTGTTCAAGTGTGGTCATGACTCCCATAGTGAGGGGCTAGTTAGGGATGAGTGTTATGTCTTTTAATATTTAATCCTTCACTATCACGATCAAAGGTATTTTTCGAGTTATGTTATTACAAGTAAGCAAAATGTAAGAGAACGGGACAAATGGAGAGACCCTGGCAGGATAAAGAGCAATTGGGAGAGCCAAAATGGTCAAGAGCTTTGGATAAATGTGATAGTGAAATTTAAGGAATTACCGGACAAGTCTGGTAGCAGGACATAATTTGAAACTATCGAACTTTAATTGATTTGTAAATATTGTTTATTAGTTTGTATTTAATTTGTTAGAATTAGGAATTAGACTTTTCATTTAATGTTATAATTAGAAGGAAATAGGGTTTCGAGAGAAACAAATGAGCTAGATGTTAGTTGGGTTGAAGTACGGACAACTGAAGGCCTTTAACAAGCCCCAGAGAAGCCAAATTGAATCCATGTCATCACATAACAATTCATGTAACACCCTTGACCCATCTCTGTCTTTGGATCAGAAAGTAATAGAAAGTAAAAGGGGAAAAATTTACTTTAAAACAATCAATTATAGATAATCATTCAATAATCATGTTATTCACACAAAAATGGGCTTAAATCGTGCCTACGAAGCTTTAGAATCAATTCAAGAACAATTAGTGGCTAATTCAAAACATAACATAAAGGCAAGGTAAAAATAGAAAACATGAATCACACGGCCATGTGGCTAGGTCATGTGACAGGATGAGGCCATGTGGTGCTATAAGACATCGCTGTGTTGTTCAACTGTGTGTGCAGACAATGACTGTATAGGTGGAGGCACATTATCATGTCTCCAGACCATGTAACAAACTCTGGCTATGTGTGCCAATTGATACCTAAATCAAATAGAGCACACGGTCGTACCACATGCCCATATGAAGCACATAGTCATGTGGCAGCCCCTGGAAACCTAAATGTACCTTCAAATGCAAGTCATACAATTTCATACTTACTTAGGCCACAAGTATACCATTAACCAATCGTTCAACCTGTTCAAATCACACCAAAGACATATTAAAACATGTCATTTACCTAATTCTAACCAATATGCCATAAGGCACCATCACAAACAACATTCCAACTTCATTTCGTATCAATTTCACACCTAGCAAAACAATGTCATGTGAAGTACCAAAATGCCATTAAAAACATCAAAGAAACAAGGCATATTCATCACTACATTTGCCATTAAAGAAACAATACATTCATCAACTATCTTGACATTCAATGTAAATTCCAACCAAGACATCACCTAACCATTTTTCTAACAGAAATTAGAACTTATTAACATTTCATCTCACTCTATATTATACCATACACAAAAGCACAAGAAAAATTTCCATAACAATCCATAATCAGCCTTACCATTTGGCTATCTACCAAATACACTTTTCACAAACACAAGACATATAGATATTTACATTAACATATAGATACATAAACCAATACTCCTATTACATGCCATAAAACCAAAACATAATGGTTTCAAAATCTACCAAAATGAGTCTGGATATTGTGATCTTTCCGATGATCTGATCACCCAGTTCCACTAAACAATATCTACAAGGATACAGGAAACGACATGAGTAAGCTACAATTGAGCTTAGTAAGTTCATAGGTTGAAACAATATAACATACCTTATGATTACATTTATAAATTAACAAAATTATTGATCAAATCATAATCTTGTTATCACAACCATGTCAACGGGTGATACCTTAATACGTACAAGTTATAAACCTAAAGTGTACAAGATCATTTAAATACCAAGTCACGATATAAACCCTTAACCCATTTTTTCAAATACATAACCACCCTTATAAAGTTTCCCAATTCTAAAATTTTACATGAAAACCTAGCCAATTTTAACATTTTATCATTTTAGTCCTTAAACTCAAAACTATACAAAATCATTTTACGAAATAGTCCAAATTCATCATCAAGCTTCAAAATAAACCATTAACAAATAAAAAGCTTCAAGAACATCAATGGAAAGTGTAACACCCCTAAACCATATCCGTCGCCGGAATAGGGTCATAAGGCATTACAGAATAAAACACGATTCCGAACAATTAAATATAAATATTTATATATATATAAATATGTTTCAAGTGTTAATCAAAATTTATTTCATAAAATAATAAAACTCTTGAATTGAACATTTCATATCATATGCATATATATAGCCATATCGTTCACAAGAAACATATAAAATATAATATATCAATAATTTCATATATGCAGCATTAGCATAGTAATCTATATGAATCTCATATGTTTTACATATTAATACCAAATAAAAGCAAGTATTCGGTTGTAATTCAAATCATTTCATTTCCTGGTCTATTCATCAAAAAAACGTAGCTAATATAATAAGACCAAATGTCATTTATGCATGTCTTAACTTAGTCCATAAGTGAACATCAAAATTTGTATCATGCATATGTCTTTCTCTTTACCTATCAATTTCATAATTTACCTTAACTCAATAAGATTCATAATGAACCATATGGCCGAATATATATATAACATCATCTCAAATGTCATGAATTATGGTTACGCCCTCGATATAGACTCAATATAAGACCAAACATTTATATATAACCTAATCAACATATATATATGCATGGTGCGCATTTACCCTAAAGCCAAGGCCACACTTAACATTTGAGCATTAAATACATACCAAACATTTACCAGATTATTCATGAAACACATGCATTACTTACCACTTAACAATCAAACTAATCAAGCTAGAACATAATCACCCATCACTTAAATTATACCGCATTTCATATTTTTCATCACAAATCCTTTCATAGCCGAATCTTGCTACTTAAAATCACATACGCATCCAAAACTTCCATCATCAATTACCAATAAAAAAGCTCATTAAAAATTTTGACTAGGAGCTTACAAGACCAAGTTTAAACATAATAAGCAAGCCATTTTCAAAACATATAATGCTTATCACATATATTATGCATTCATGGCACACAACTTAGTAATCAAGATTAATATAAGCCCTACCTAACATAATCGAATTCTAATATAATAATTTAGCCATTTTTGCATGGCTTAGATTACACATAACCGAAAATCCAACTTTACAAAACACATTCTAGCCTATACATGCCATAAATCGAGTTCGAATATTTAAATACCGAAGTTGTAGATAGTGTGATGGACTTTACTGACGACCCTCGAGCTCCAAAATCTATAAAATAGAACATACAGAAAAACACAGAGTAAGCTTTTGAAGCTTAGTAAATCATAAGCAAATAAACAACTCATTAATACAATCAACTCATACTAACTAAACATTTTACATTATCATTACCATACTTGACCTCAAATTACAATTTCCATAATTAAAACACTTTTATGAACAATTTTCGATCTAAGCCGAATACTCACAAGGCTATTTAACATGTTTTTCATCAACTTCCAACTAATTAATCATAATAAACCATACATCCATTTACTCATATTCACAAATTCAAGAATCATAGAATAACTTCACATATATAAAAATCACCAATAAAGCCGAATATACTAAGCCATATGTGCACATATTTAAGAACATTTCAATGATACACAATTTATTCATTCACCAACCAAATACATATACTACATACACATATTTTCTTCATTTGCATTGTACAAGATTTACAACATATACTCATAGTCCTTACTCACCTCATTTCAAGTAGATATCAAATTAATTCTTACCTGACCATTTAGCTCGTTTTATACATTTGTACACAACTTGTCTTTTCCCGATGAACCATTCAGAATTGGGTAAGACACTTGAATAATCACACATGTATCGTACAATGCCAACATCCCAGACATGGTCTTACATGTAATCACATATCGATGCCACTGTCCAGATAGGGTCTTACTCACACACATAAATCAAAATCGCATATCGATGCCATGGTCTTACTCGCACACATAAATCGGAATCCTATGTCATGACATATGTACCCTAACTATTCCTAAGGTTCATATGGGGCTTTCGGACGTCGTAACTCCGTCGAAACGAATTCGAAAATGTAGTAATCAAGCCTTTTCATACTTGGCCATAACAAATATAAATTCATACATTTCATAACAACATTTATATCTAACATTTAACTACAATTAAACACGTCTATTTGCTTATAAACTTACCTCGGACGATGTAAAACGGAACAGAACGGCTAGTTGACAACTTTTGTTTTCCCCTGATCCAAATCTGATTTCTTTGGTTCTTGATCTAAACATATTCAAATTAAGCTCATTCAAACATATTTTCATTCAATTTAGTCCAAAATAGATAAATGGGCAAATTACCATTTTACCCCTAACATTTACAATTTTTACAATTTTAGTCCTATTGCACAAAACAAAAAATACACAAAATTTTTCCATGCCCAAGCTAGGCCGAATATTAACCATAACCATACAAACCCATATAATTCATTTATTTCACATTTTAGTCCCTCAAATTATTATTTTTGCAATTTAGTCCTAATTACTCAAAATCATCAAAAACTCCAATACAAAACATATTAATCTAAAACATATCTTTCATATTTCATCATCAAACAACAAAAATCACAAGCTCTCAACAATGACACAACTCAAAATATTCATCAAAATAGAAAATTCAAGCATGGGTTTTGTAGTACTCGAAGCAACGATCTCAAAAACGTAAAAATTATCAAAAACCGAGCTAAACTCATACCTTAATTGAGCTTGAAAACAACCGAACCCTAGCTTCCTTTCTTTTCCTTTTCTTTTTTTTAGTTTCGACAATGAAGAACAAATCAATAAAATGAATTTGATGACTTTGTTTTTAACTATTATATAATTATTTACTAAATTACTTTTATAACCTTAATGACATAATAATAAAATCATATAATATATGTCCATTACCGTCCAAACAATATGCTAATGGAATATTTACAACATAATACTCCAATTTAGAAAGCCATTAGCAATTTAGAAACAACCACCAAATTTCCCTTTTACGCGATTAAGTCATTTTATTTAATCGGATACCTAAACAACAAAATTAAATCATGAAAATTTCACATATATAAATTCACACAAAATAAACACATAAAATAATTTTTAAATATTTTTCTAACTTGGATTCATGGTTCCGAAACCACTGTTTCGATTAGGGTCTAAATTGGGCTGTTACAGCTAGTTTTCGAAACTTTGATAGTATTTCAAAATAGTCTATGGGCTAGATAGAGTAAGCTACAACGATTTGAAAAACATAAAATTCATGAAAAACAAGTGAAAATGGACTTACATGCAAGTATAAAAACATAGTCAAAGCTTGGAGACTTAACAACAATGGTGTTCGGTGAGAAGAAGCCAAAATGAAAAAGATAATGTTTTTACCTTTATGTTTTTATGTTTTATTTATTATACTGTAACTTTAATTTAATTAAAAACCATTATAAAATCGAATATAAACCGTTCCCTAACAATAGATATAGCATAATTACCATTTAAAACTATTCAATTAATCAATTGAATCCATTTAGTCCATATAAACTCATAGCAATTAACTTTTTCAATTTTTACGATTTAGTCCTTTTTCTTTTATTCACTAGCCAAACATCAAAATTATTGGGTCAAATTTAAATATGACACTAATGACCTCATAAATATTAAATAATTAATATTTATGAACTCACACGTCAGAATTATGGTCCTAAAACCATTATTTTCGACACTATTGGAAAATTGGTTGTTACAATTCCATAGCACGTCACAACAGTCTCAACACTGAAAAGTTGGAGATTCATCATTGTGTTGTTCCATATACACCCTATGACGCGACACACACATACCTTGAAGCAAAAATAAGGCAAAAATTCACCTCGTGTCGTGCCATGCCCCCTCTATAGTGTGACATACAATACGTTTTTGGCAACTTTTTGTTCTTGGATTGACACAATCTTCAAAGATATTTCCCAAGTTTGCATGGAAAGTCAATACCTAAATGGCCTCTATATATTTTCTTTACCAATAGCTACACCCTCAAAGCCATCTCAATCAACTAAGCAACCTTTCGCTACCTTTTTTCTTTGACATTCTGCTAATTCTTTGCCTTTCACTTGTTCAGTAATCCAAAAATGATGAGGAGCAACCTTTCAAATGTTGAATTGGGAGCTGATAACTTCAAGGAACTTTGTGAAAGAGAGATAAAAAATTCATCTTTGAGCTATTCGACGAAAATCTCTTATTCAGAAGAGAGGTTTCAAGTTTTTGTTTCATTAAACAATGAAACGAGGGAGATAATTCAGTTCCATGGATGAGAAACATTTTGTTCCATCCTCAAGGAATGAGCCCGTATGCTAGTTGACTAGAAACTTTATGTTGCCTTAAAGGAGATCGAGACAAATTGAGAATTGGATGTACCATGGTTGCTGGTCTTTGTTCGAGGGAAATAAATTTCCATCTCACCTCCCGAGATAGAGAGGTACTATGACACACATTTATTCCTCTATGACTTTGTACAGAAAATTGGTCTAATGTATTTTCTGAGAGAGAATATGGAGGAGATAATCAACCTTCTAAAAGATAGACAAGGTAAGTTGAGATGCCATCTGGGAAAAAATTTCCTTACATCGTTCTCACAGGAACAACTAACTCCGAGGGCAAGTATGTGGTTATAGTTCATCAGAATGCGAATTAGCCTAGCCTTAGACTTGTCTAACATAGATACTTTCCAAGCTACATTACTGTATGCTATATTACAGAAGAAAAATGTTTGTGTTTGAACATGGATCTATAAGAGCATGTTTCATTGCACACAAAAAGCAAGGTAGAATTACTTTTTTTCCCACATTTAGTAATTGCTTTGCGTAAACAAGTCAAGGTATTGATGGGACAATCTGGACGCTACTTGCAATGGTCAAGGTATCTGATATGAGAACCTAGTGTGAAGCATTTTATGGGAAATCAAAAATGAAAGAGGGCTATCAAGACAAAAACATATTTAGGTGAGAAGGTGTTACCTAATTTAGAATGGATTATTCGGTGGATGCAAGAAGTAGGACAAGTCTGCAAGGACTATACGAGAAAGACCGGTTTAAGGTTGTCGTAGTTTCCAACAGCTAAATATGAAGCAAAGGAAGAATCCAACAAGATATAGGTAGAAAGAGATTAAGAGGAGGATTTGGAGCAAGAATCTAAAGAAGATCTGGAGGAAGACCTATAAGAAAATCCTGAAGAAAATCCATATTCGAAGGGCAAATCAGACAAAGCGGATTAAGGAGTCGGAGCTTGATTCTGATTTATTCTAAACATTTTTAATTTTTATTTGGAATTTATATTTTCAAGACATATTTTATTTTTGGGATGATTTATATTTTTGTTTTGGTTTTTATTTAGTTAGGATTTTAGTATTATATATATAGTTTGCGTTTAGTTTTACTTTGTAGGAACCTTATATATTTGAAGGCATTATAATTTTGAGTCAAAACCACAAAGGAGGAGTAGTTGCACTAATTCTAGTGCATGTACCACGTCAATCGGGTAACCTCTTTCCTTTATATTTTATTGCACATTAGGGGCAAAATGCCGAATAAAGTGTGGGGCTAACTTAGGAAAATATTTAAAATTTTTCTGTTATTTTTCTTTGTTTTTAGTAATTTTTAATTTTTATTGTGTGTGTTTTATATGTGCTTGAGCTAGTAGAAATACAAGTGATTTAGTATTTTAATAGGATTTTGTGAATAAACTATAATTTTAGTTTGATAATAATTGATTCTAGATTATCTAATTTTAGACTAATTAGTTCATTTTATTATACTGTGAATAGATTTAAGATGTTAAGTATACCACATTATAAATAGAAATAGATATATAAATAACATGCATGTTTAATTGAATTATAGGTTGCAGAAATTAATAAACTTGGCTAATTTAATCCATGTATGGAATTACCTAGGAACGACCTAAGGCATTGTTTGGTAAACCATTTTTGAGCCAAAAAATTATCCTGTATATATTTCTCTAGTAATTATTTTGAAGCCTGAATCCATTTTCTTAGTTAACCTTTAATGAACCCTTGAACCTAAAGAATAATTTATTTAATCCTTTATTTCTTGGTCCTTGCACAAATTTAAATGTCCAGCCATTAATATTAAGGGATTATGTAGATAAATCACGATGGTTTCAAAAGAAAAAAAAGAGTGAACTAAGGAATTGTATATTATGAATATAAGATTCTTGAGCTTGTAAAGAAAAAATAGAAAAAAAAGGAAAATTGCTAACCGAGAAAATCTTGAAGAAAAAAAATAAAAGCAAAGTGAGATGGAAAAAAAGTACGCTCACATTTTTTCGAAAAATTCAAGCTCAAATGATTGTATTCATGAATACTACACTATGCCTTAGTAAATGGATAAATAAGGAAGGTAAGAGAGGTAGATATAAGGTGGTGAGTTTATTCGAATATTGGGGGAGTATAGGGGACAATATAATATGTCAAACTAGTTTCGTGCTTAGCCATTTTGTCGAGCCTGTTCTTGAATCTCGAACCTCCTTAAGCCGCAGAACGTTACAACCTGAAACGTCCTATGTGACTTAGGTAGCACTTTATATGGATGACATTTTGCCAAGTTTTGATGTTTTTACCACTTATATTCATTTGGACATAATTGTATATTTATATATTTGTTTTGATGGAAACCTATATTTAATATTCTTTTATTTGTTTGCTTTGTAATTTAATAAACTAACTCGTCTAATTTTAGAAGTTGTGAGTCGATTGTGTATCATGCTAGAGTTATATGTTTATTTACATTATCTTGTTAATATATTTCTGTCAATTTCTTGTATCAAGCTAGCTCAAGTACATTTTCTTTTCTTGCACATTTATTTCTTGTTTTCAATTTGTTTTATTTTCTGCTTTTATTTTGTTTTTTGTTCAGTTTGCTTGAGGGAAAACAAAGACTTAAGTGTGGGGGTGTAACAGTCTGATTTTGACCCTAGTCAGAATAGTGGTTTTGGGACCACAAATCCAAGTCTAAAAAATATTTTAATATTATTTTTTGTGTCTGTTATATGTGAATTTACATCTGTGAAATTTCTGTGGTTTAATTTGTCTGTTTCTGTGCTTAATTATGGAAAAGGATTAAATCGCGTAAAGTGTAAAAGTTGAGTGCTAGATGCTAAAGCACCTATTTGGCTTGGCTTTTAAAATAAAGGTCCTTGCATGTCAAGTTGACCATTTATCTTAGTGGTGGACAAACATGGACATATAGTTGGTAAGTTTAATGTTTATTATTCAAGGGCAAAATGGGAAATAGTAAAATAATTACTAATATAATAAAACAAAACATGTTAATGGATGAAATGTTCATCCAAACTTGTCGAAATTCAAAGAGAAAGAAAAGAAATAAAAGCATTTAGGGTTCGACTAGATTAAAGCTTAATTAAGGTATGGATTTTCTTCTGTTTTTGATAATTTCTATGTTTCTGTGATCGTTGCTTAGTGTTCTTCAAAGCCCATGTCTGAATTTCTGTTTCTGTTAAAGATTCCATGAAATTCCATTGTTGATATCATGAGTTTTGTAATGTTTTTGAATGAATTATGAAGGCTTGGTAGATGGTTCATAAGTTTTATCTTTGAGTTTTTGATGAAATCGAGCTATTTGGACTAAATTGTGAATTAAATATGTTATTTGGGTTGGTATAGAAGTCATGTATATTCGGCCAAGCTATAGTCTTTGTGAATTTTGCATATTTGTGATTTTGTGAAAAATAGATTAAATTGTCAAAGTGTGAAAATATAAGGGCTAAAATGCAAAGTGCCCAAATATGTGTATATGAATTATATTGAATGAAATGAATGATTGAATGGTTGAATTTGTATTGTATTAGATCAAGAACAAATAAAATCAGACTTAGATCGGGGGAAGTCCAAAATAGTTGAATAGTTGACTCGTTTTATCCGAAATCCATCCGAGGTAAGTCAAATTACAACTACATGTTAATTGAAATAAATTCTGCACATATAAACTGTAATCTGTATTGGATGGTCTTGAGTGCCTGATGAATATCTCTGGAGTAAAGTATGATAATATGTTAATATCTGAAAAGCTCTGTATGTTTCTAAGCAAAGTTGACATCTGTCTAAGACATCGTGTAAGACCGTGTCTGGAACACAGGCCTCGATTGAGATTTACGTATCAGACCACATCTGGGACATCGACATCGTATCTAATTTCATGTAAGACCCTGTCTGGGAGAGAGGCATCAATATTGAATTACATGTAAGACCACGTCCGGGACATCGGCATTGTACTTGTTTATGAGCATCTGTATCGTTTCTGACCCGTCTGATGATAGCGTATGAAATCTAAAGTTGAGTTTATGAAATGTTTAACCTAGGCAGGTACGTTTGTATCGCACTAAATTTTTGAATATGAAAATTTTTGTCTCTGTGAAATATGTATGAAATTGAAGCATGACATATATGCAAACAAATGAGCATGGTTAAGTTTATGAATTATTTTATGAAATGGTTATGAATCTATATGGTTGAATTGTACTTATATGATTTAGTAGTTAGACCAATTGTATTTGGCTTACTAAACTCTTTGTAGCTTACTATGTGTGTTTATTGTCTATTTTACAGTTATTGTAGCTACTGAAGGCTCGGGAATAGTCGAGGATCGTTACCACACTATCGATCTCATTTTGGTACTTTTGAAAGTGTACATATTTTAAAGTATGGCATGTATAGGCTAGAAGGTCTATGTATAGAAGTTTTGTTAGGTATATATTATGCCATGGGAGTTGGCTAACAAACAATAAGTTTATGTATAGGTTTGGTGTACGCTTGGAATGTGCTAAGTTCTAATGTGTTTTGGTTATTCTTAATCATGGAACTGGTTGGAAATTTTGGTATGAATGTTATATATTATTGCTTGTAGAATTGGACCCAAAAAGGGGTGGCAAACTAGCTTAAATCAAGCCTGCATGGGGCCACACTGTCATGGGACACGGGCGTGTCATGTGGCTGTGGGCTAAAGTCAGTAGCTAGCCAAGTATCACACGGCCATAGCACACGGACGTGCCTATTGGCCGTGGGTGAAAGTCAGTATGGTTTCCCTTTTTGGCATGGCTGGTTCACATGGGTGTGTCTGATGCCCGTGTGAGGCACACGGCCTGGTTATAGGGGCCTGTGACCTCAACAGAGTTGAAAAATTTTCTATGTTTTGAATTTTATGAATGTGTTCGGTTTAGCTCGAACCTTTCTTCAACATATGTTTTATGTCTCGTTGACCATCTTATGAGATGATTACTTATGAAATGATATTAAATAATATCTGTGATTCTGAATTGGTCTGAAATGTTCTGTCTGTCTGGTAAGGTCTCGTAACCTTTATCCAATGTCAGTTATAGGTTAGGGATGTTACATTTTATTGGTATCAGAGCTATGGTTTAGTCGGTTCTAGGACTACCTTAGTGTATGTGAGTCTAGCTAGACATGCCTTATATCTGAATCTGTGATAGTGTGATGACTCCCGACATTGAAATGTGCTTTTATATAGCAAATGGATCTCGATAGAGCTGTAGCTGACGATGTAGAAAGCAATGCATCTAGTCCCGCGTAAGGGACGGTGCAAGATGATTCACGACCGGCTATGAGTAGCCGTGATAGAGAGGCTAAGTAAGCCTTCTATCAGGTGATGAATGAATGGTTCACTGGATACATTAGAACCAATCTGACTGTACAACAACCTCCACCTCAGTTAATCCTTCTCAAACTCCTGATATGCCACGACTGAATTTGGTACAATTGAGTAGACCACTGGTTGATAAGATTAGAAAGTATGGAGCTAAAGAGTTTCGAGCTACAACGAATGATGATGCTGAAAGAGCTGAATTTTGGTTAGAAAATACAATAAGAGTGTTTGATGAGATGTCTCTGAATCTTGAGGAATGTATGAAATGTGTCGTTTCACTTCTGCGAGATACGGCGTACCATTGGTGGAAAACCTTAATATCTGTGGTTTGGAGAGAACGAGTTACTTGGAATTTCTTCCAAACTGAATTTAGGAAGAAATATATCGGTCAGAGATTCATTGATCAGAAACGTAAAGAGTTTCTCGAGCTTAAACAGGGTCGTATGTCTGTTACTGAATACAAACATGAATTTATGAAATTGAGCTAGTATGCCCGTGAATGTGTATCGAGTGGAGCAATAAGGTGCAAAAGGTTTAAAGATGGACTAAACAAAGATATTCGTCTGTTAGTTGGGATTTTGGAGATTAAAGAAATGGTAGTGCTTGTTGAACGAGCATGTAAAGCTGAAGAATTAAATAAAGAGAAAAGAAAAGCTGATTCTGAAGCTAGAGATGCTAGAAAGAGATCTTCGAGTAGATCATTTCAGTCTATGTCAAAGAAATTTCGAGATGATCAAAGCCGTCGAAATGCTAATGTGGGACATTCAAATCGAGATCGAGCTAGATCACATTCAAACTTTAGAGTCCCTACTAATTCTGTTGCAAGTGTCAAAAATGTCTGATTTGAGAGACCTAAATGTTAACACTGTGGTAAAAGACATTTGGGAAATTGTAGATTGAATGACCGAGCCTGTTTCCGAGGTAGATCTCTGGACCATTTTGTAAAAGATTGTTCTGAACTTGCTGAGTAAGAGAATGTATAGAATCTGAGACCGAGCAACACCTCAGCTAGAGGTAGACCTCCCAGAAATGCAAGAAATGCAAGTAGTGGTCAAAGAGCTACTGGAGATACTATTGTTAGATCTGAGGCCAGAGCACCTGCCAGAGCCTATGCTATCCGAGCCTGTGAGGAAGCCTCGTCTCCAGACGTGATTACTAGTACTTTTACTCTCTATGATACTTCTGTGATTGCATTGATAGATCTTGAATCAATGCATTCTTATATCTGTATAAATTTAGTGCAGAGTAAGATTTTGCCTGTAGAGTCTACTGAATTCATAATTAGAGTATCGAACCCCTTATGCAAAAGTGTCTTGGTTGATAAAGTCTGCAAGAATTGCCCGTTAATGATACGAGATATCTGTTTTCCTGCTGATCTGATGCTTTTACCTTTAGATGAATTTGACATAATTTTGGGAATGGACTGGTTGACTTTGCACGATGCTATTGTGAATTGCAAACGAAAAGTTATTGATTTAAGGTGTATGAATGATGAGATAATCCGAATTGAGTCTAGTGACCTGAATGGACTACTAGCTGTGATATCTGCAATGAAAATATGGAAATATGTGAAGAAAGGTTGTGAAGCCTACTTAGCTTATGTGTTAGATTCAAAAGTGAATGATAAGATAGTTGAATCAGTGCCTTTTGTCTATGAATTCTCTGATATGTTTCCTGAAGAACTACCTGGTTTACCTCCGATTCGAGAAGTCGAGTTTGGCATTGAATTAGCACCTGGTACTAGTCCGATTTCAATAATTTTGTATAGAATGGCTCCCACCGAGTTAAAAGAATTAAAATCTCAGTTGCAAGAATTGACCAATCGAGGGTTTGCTAGACCGAGTTTTTCACCATGGGGTGCTCCTATTCTATTTGTGAAAAAGAAAGATGGTATAATGAGAATGTGTATTGATTACCGACAGCTTAACAAAGTGACTATAAAGAAAAAATATCCTCTACCTCGAATTGATAACTTATTTAATCAGTTGAAAGGTGATACTGTATTTTCAAAGATAGATCTGAGATCGGGTTACTATCAGTTGCGGGTAAAAGACTCTGACATTCTGAAAATTGCTTTCAGAACAAGGTACGGGCATTATGAATTTTAGTTATGCCTTTTGGTTTAACGAATGCACCTGCTATTTTTATGGATTTGATGAACATAATATTCAGACCGTATTTAGATCAATTTGTTGTTGTATTCATTGATGACATAATGATTTATTCACGTGATGAATTTGAACATGCCAAGCATTTGAGAATAGTGCTACAAACTCTATGAGATAAATAGTTGTATACGAAATTCAGTAAATGTGAATTCTGGTTACGAGAAGTTGGCTTTTTGGGCCATATTGTATCAGCCTCCGGAATTCGAGTTAATCCGAGCAAAATTTCAGCTATTCTGGATTGGAAACCTCCGAGGAATGTTTCTGAAGTCCACTATTTTCTGGGACTTGCTGGTTACTACAGATGATTTGTAAAAGATTTTTCTGTGATAGCAACTCCGTTGGCAAAATTGCTTCAGAAAGATGTGAAATTTGAATGGTCTGAGAAATGTCAGAAAAGTTTTGATCGGTTAAAAGCTCTGTTAACTGAAGCTCCGGTATTGGTACAACCTGAGTCAAGTAAAGAATTCGTTGTTTACAGCAATGCTTCCTTGAATGGACTCGATTGTGTTTTAATGCAAGAAGGAAAAATTGTTGCTTATGCTTCGAGAAAATTAAAGCCGCATGAGAAGAACTATCCAACACACGACCTTGAGTTAGCTGCCATTGTATTTGCTTTGAAGATCCGGCGTCACTATCTGTTTGGTGAGAAATGTCATGTGTTTTCTGATCATAAAAGTCTAAAGTATTTAATGACACAAAAAGATTTGAATTTGCGACAGAGAAGATGGTTAGAATTGCTAAAAGACTACGAACTTGTGATTGATTATCACCCGGGAAAAGCAAATGTGGTTGCTAATGCTTTGAGTCGAAAATCATTATTTGCAATGAATGCTCACTTAGTTCTGTCTGATGATGGTTCAGTTTTTGTAACGCCCCCACGCCCGAGACCGTCGCCGGAGTCGAGTATGAGGTGTTACTAAGCTTAATTCAACATATTTAGAACTTTGGATTATTGTTTCTACATTCACAGCTTTTAAGCTAATTGCGTCACAGTCACAAGAAAAATCATATCTCGAGTTACAAAACTCAAAATCAAGATCCGTAAATTGTTCTTGAATCTAGGCTCATATACCTATCTACTAAAATTTTTCTAGAATTTTTGGTTGGGCCAATTAGTACAGTTTATTAGTTAAAGTTACCCCTGTTTCAGGACTCTACTGGTCTGACCTCTGTTTACTACGAACCACATTTCTCTCTGTACAAGATTCATATGACTATGAGATTTGTTTCTACTAAAACTAGACTCAATAAGGATTCTGAAGATATAAAATATACCACCTAATTATATCTTTATAATTTACAATGAATTTCTAAAGTTGGAATAGGGGATTCAAAAACTGCTATGACCCTGTTTCACTAAAATTCAAATATCTTCTAACATATAATTCCTTTACCTGTTTCATTTGTTTCATGTGAAACTAGACATAATAATATTCAATTTGCTATGTATTCCATCACCAAATTCAATTGCTATGATTTTTAATAAATTTTCAAACTCGCGTCAGTGTTGCTGCAGTATTCTGTTTATGGCAAATTTCATCCTTTTTATGAGTTTTTATGCACTAAGTATCTTAATAGTTTTCCTTAACATCAAACATAATCTACACTAACCATTTTCATAATTTATCATTATCAAGCATTTCCTCAACCATTCCACAACCATACCATAAGATCATTTACACAAAATAGGTATATTGCTATACATGCCATACTTAAATTTACAAGCCATTTACCAAAAGTCTTCCGGATAGTGTGACTGAGCCTTCGACCTATCCCGACTCCTGAGCTGGCTTGTCCAAAACTACAATGAGTAAGAAGGAGGGAGTAAGCATAAATGCTTAGTAAGTTCATATGCAAATAATAAATAACATAACAAACAGTCATACCAATCAACATTAGCATGTATCACTAAAACACATATCACATTTTTAATCATTTTTCATCATCTTATTACCTTATCGTGGTTGTATCAATACTCAACCCGAGGGTTAAATACATACCTGTCCAAAATAACCATTTCACATCACTCACCAATACTTCTCTTTACATCTCGAATATTCCTCCATTGAGTAGAACTTTACCCGTTGAACACATCGGAATATAATTCGGATACATGGATAATTTGAATATAAGTGCCACATATTCAATCAAGCAATCATGTAACCCGCCCATAAGCGAACTCGGACTCAACTCAACGAGCTCGGGTGTTCGCATCCATAAGTGAACTCGGACTCAACTCAACGAGTTCGGATGCCTAGTTACATCTCACGAACTCGGACTCAACTCAACGAGTTCGGATGCCTAGTTACATCTCACGAACTCGGACTCAATTCAACGAGTTCGGACATTCGCATCCATAAGTGAACTCGGACTCAACTCAACGAGTTCGGATGCTCAACCATCCTAGTGACATGTCACTTGTATCCTAATCTATTCCTAAGGTTCAAACGGGCTTTTTCCTCGAACACTTATCCTTGCCGTCTTCCGTAGAATGCCGAAATCAATACTCTGTAACAATTATATTTAACAAGTAGTTCACGTAATTTACATATTATTTGAAATTAACCACAAAGCATACATTTCATAATAAAATTTAGCATAACATATAATTAACATCAATAACTTAAAAATAACCATTATGCTACATTATTTACACATGAACTTACCTTGGTACCAAAATACAAAGATTTTGCAATTTAGTCCACAATCTTTTCTTTTCCTCGATTGAGGTCGATTCCAAGTCTTTCTTGATCTAAAGTAACACATTTAGCTTATTTAATACTCACATTATCAAATTAATCCTTAACTCAAATTTTGGCAAAATTACAATTTTACCCCTAAACTTTTGCATATTTACATTTTTGCCCCTAGGCTCGGGATTAAACTTTATTCCTTATTCTTATGTTTTAAAACATGCTGATCACTTTTGTCTTCTATGGCAACATCAAATTCTCACTCTAACATGTACTTATGACTATTAGGTATTTTTACCGATTAAGCCCTTTTACTCATTTTCACTCAAAACCGAGTAGCACAAGTTGTCTAACATAATTTAAAACCCCATATTCTATCATAAAACATCAAAATACACAAATTTCACCTATGGGTATTTTTCCAAATATGAACCCTAAGTTGAATTATTGTTAGCATAAGCTTAATCGAGCTACCGGGATCTCAAAAACGTAAAAATCATTAAAAACGGGGCTTGGAATCACTTACTATGGAGCTTGGAAGCTTGAAACAAACCCTAGCTATGGAGAACCCTTGAAATTTCGGCCTAATGAAGAAGATGGACAAAAATTGGCTTTTAATTTTGTTTTTAATTCATTTTAATAACTAAATGACCAAAATACCCTTACTACTAAACTTTCCAAAAATTCCTTCCATGTCCTAATTTTGTCCATGAACTTAAAATTGGTCAAATTGCTATTTAAGACCTCCTCATTAATATTCCAAAACAATTTCATACTAAAAACTTCTAGAATGCAAGTTTTGCAACTTATTCGATTTAGTCCCTACTTTGAATTTAAGCACTTTAGGCATAGAATTTCATCACGAAATTTTCACATAATCATGCAATCATATCATAAACCTCAAAATAATTATAAAATAATTATTTCTATCTCGGATTTGTGGTCACGAAACCACTATTCCGATTAGGCCCTACTTCGAGATATTACAACTCTCCCCCCTTTAAGGATTTTCGTCCTCGAAAATCTTACCTGTAAACAGATGTGGGTATTGATTTCTCATAGTTTCTTCGGATTCCCATGTAGCTTCTTCTACTCCATGCCTTTGCCACAACACCTTCACAAGTGCAACATTTTTATTCCTTAGTTGTTTGACCTCTCGAGCTAAAATCTTAAACGGTTCTTCTTCGTAGGTCATATCTGGTTGTAGTTCAATTTCTGTCGGTGAAACTACATGTGAAGGATCCGAACGATACCGACGTAACATAGATACGTGGAACACATCATGAATCTTCTCTAATTCAGGTGGTAATGCTAGCCGATATGCTACCGGTCCAACTTTTTCAATTACTTCATACGGCCCAACAAAACGCGGACTTAATTTGCCCTTCCGTCCAAATCTAAGGACTTTCTTCCATGGAGTCACCTTTAAAAATACTTTATCACCAACTTGAAATTCAATGTCCTTTCGCTTTAGGTCTGCATAAGATTTCTGTCTATCTGAAGCAGCTTTCAAACAATCTCGAATTATCTTCACTTTTTCTTCAGTTTCTTTTATTAGATCAACTCCATAAATCTGATTTTCCTTGAGTTCAGTCCAATACAATGGCGTTCGACACTTACGACCATATAATGCTTCATAAGGTGCCATTTTCAAGCTCGTCTGATAACTATTATTGCAAGCAAATTCCACCAACGGTAAGTATCTTTCCCGACTTCCTTGAAATTCCAATACACAACATCTAAGCATATCTTCAAGAATCTGAATTATTCTTTCTGATTGTCCATCAGTTTGTGGATGAAAAGCAGTACTGAAATTTAACTTCGTACCTAACGCGTCTTGTAACTTTTGCCAAAACCGCGAGGTAACCTTGGATCTCTATCTGAAATAATCGATAATGGTATTCCGTGTAATCTAACAATTTCTCTAATATACAGTTCAGCCAACTTGTTAAGAGAATAATCCATACGTACCGGGATAAAATGAGCCGACTTAGTTAATCTGTCAACTATTACCCAGATGGCATCTTTCTTTCCCGGAGTCAATGGCAATCCTGAAACAAAATCCATAGTAATTCGATCCCATTTCCATTCAGGAACCATAATAGGCTGGAGTAATCCTGAAGGTACTTGGTGTTCAGCTTTCACCTATTGACAAATTAAGCATTTGGACACAAACTCTAATATATCTCTTTTCATTCCATTCCACCAATACATTTTCTTCAAGTCATTATACATTTTCGTACTACCCAGATGAATCGAGAAATAACCACTATGTGCTTCCTGTAGGATCTTTTGAATCAATTCCTCATTCTTCGGTACACAAATCCAATCTTTAAACATTAAGCACCCATCAGAACCAATTCTGAAATCTGATCCTGTATCAGCTTCACACAGTTTTCTTTTGGCTAGCAAATCTTGATCATTTTTCTGAGTTTCAGAAATCTCTTGTAAAAACATCGGTCTTGCTCTTAACTCTGCTAGAATCAAACCGTCATCTGACATTTTCAACTGAGTGTTCATAACTCTCAAAGCAAACAACAACTTTTTACTTAAATCATCGGCAACCACATTCGCTTTTCCCGGATGATAATCAATAACAAGCTCATAATCTTTCAATAACTCCAACCATCTTCACTGTCTCAAATTCAAGTCTTTTTGTGACATCAAGTATTTAAGACTTTTGTGATCGGTATATACTCGGCACTTTTCACCATACAAATAATGTCGCCAAATCTTCAAAGCAAACACCACTGCACCCAATTCCAAATCGTGAGTAGGATAATTCCTCTCATGAGGTTTTAACTGCCTCGAAGCATAAGCCACCACTTTTCCTTCTTGCATGAGTACACACCCCGAACCATTTAGAGAAGCATCACTATACACCACAAATTCTTTACCTAATTCGGGTTGTACCAACACTGGTGCTTCAGTTAATAACTTTTTCAATTCTTCAAAACTCTGTTGACATTCTTCCGTCCATTCAAATTTAACATCCTTTCGGAGTAGTCTAGTCATAGGAGCAGCAATTATAGAAAATCCATTTACAAACCGCCGATAATACCCAGCTAGCCCCAAGAAACTTCTAACTTCAGTTACATTTTTCGGTGGTTTCCAATCAACAATGGCTGAAATTTTACTAGGATCAACCCGTATACCATCACCTGAAACAATATGACCCAAAAATCCAACTTCCCGGAGCCAAAATTCACTTTTACTAAACTTAGCATACAGCTGCTTATCTCTCAAAGTTTGCAAAACTATCCTCAAATGCTCAGCATGCTCTGTCTCATCTTTTGAATAAATTAAAATATCATCTATAAACACCACAACAAATCTGTCCAAGTATGGCTGAAATATGCGATTCATTAAATCCATAAACACAGAAGGAGCATTTGTCAACCCGAATGGCATAACTAAAAATTCATAATGACCGTACCTTGTTCTAAAAGCAGTTTTAGGTACATCCGACTCCTTTACCCGCAGTTGGTAATACCCAGATCTCAAGTCAATCTTTGAAAACCATGTCGCTCCTTTTAACTGATCAAACAAATCATCAATTCTTGGCAACGGATACTTGTTTTTGATTGTCACCTTGTTTAACTGCCGATAATCAACACACAACCTCATAGAACCATCCTTCTTTTTCACAAATAACACGGGAGCACCCCAAGGTGAAAAACTCGGTCTCACAAAACCTTTATCAGTCAACTCTTGCAACTGTGACTTTAATTCCTTCAACTCTGCTGGTGCCATTCTATACGGAGCAATCAAAATCGGAGCTGTTCCCGGTATCAAATCAATACCAAATTCTACTTCCCTGACTGGAGGCAAACCCGACAATTCTTCTGGAAATACGTCCGCAAATTCACACACAACCGGCACTGATTCAACTTTCTTTTCAACTTATTTTGTATTAATTACATACGCCAAATAAGCTTCATAACCCTTTCTCAAATATCTCTGAGCCGACATCGAAGAAATCATACTAGATAATGCCTCTGATTTATCTGATTCAACCCGCAGAGTTTCACCATTTCCACATTTTAATTTTATAATCTTTTCTTTGCAATTTATTTTAGCATCATGCAATGTCAACCAATCCATACCCAAAATAACATCAAACTCATCAAACGGCAACAACATCAAGTCGGCCGGAAAGTAATGATCCCGAATCATTAAAGGACATTTCTTACATACTTTATCAACAGTCACACATTTGCCTAACGGATTCGACACTCTAATCATAAATTCTATGTTCTCAACAGGTATATTCATACTAGACACCAATTTCATGCACACATATGAATGAGTAGAACCGGGATCAATCAAAGCAATAACATTAACATTATAGAGAGAAAATGTACCGGTAATCACATCAGGTGAGGAAGCATCTTCACGTGCCTTTATGGCATAAGTTCTAGCTGGAGCCCTTACTTCAGATTTAGCTGCTGAATCTCTGGCTACATTCTTGCTGCTTGCTTCATTTCCAGCTTTTCTCGAATATCTTCCTCTCGAGTCTGCACCACTAGCTTTTGTATTCTGAAATTTTTCTTTTTCAGCTCTCTCTGGGCAGTCTCTAATAAAATGATCCGGAGAACCACATCGAAAACATTCATTTGCTCTACACGGACCAAAATGATTTCTACCACACCACTGGCACTCAGGTTTAACAAATCTCGAGTTCCCTACACTGGCTGCCGAAGTAGTCTGGGATTTAGGACCCACATTTTGCTTCCTATAATTCCCATATGATTGCCCAGCTGAAGCTTGGGAACGAGGATTCATATTCCTTGACTTTCTAGGTTGCTGTGAAAATGAACTACTCATCGGTCTTTTCTTCCAATTTCTAGTCTCAGCCTCTACCTTTTTCTTTTCTTTAAGTAGTTCTTCAGCCTTGCAAGCTCGATCAACCAATACTACCATTTCTTTTAGTTCAAGGATCCCGACAAATACTTTAATGTCTTCGTTGAGCCCGTCTTCAAATCGTCGGCACATCTTGGCTTCTGTAGGAACATATTCCCTGACATACTTACTTAATCGAACAAACTCTCTTTCATATTCTGAGACTGTCATATTACCTTGCTTCAGCTCAAGAAACTCTTTACATTTCTGATCAATAAACCTTTCACTAATATATTTCTTCCGAAACTCTTCTTGAAAGAATTCCCAGGTTACCCTCTCTTTCCGTACCACCGAAATCAAAGTCTTCCACCAATTATAGGCTGAATCTCTCAACAAAGATGTAGCACATTTCAAACATTCTTCAGGTGTACAAGATAATTCATCAAATACCCGGATAGAATTTTCAAGCCAGAACTCTGCTTTCTCTGCATCATCATCAATATTTGCTCTAAATTCTTCAGCCCATTGTTTACGAATTCTATCAATGGGGGTTCTGTGAAATTTTATCATATCCATACCTTGAGGCATCGGAGGTACAGGTTGAGGAATTGGGGGAGGTGGGGGAGGTCGTACATTTGGGTTCGTACGAACGAACTCAGAGTACCATGCACTCATCATTTGGAGAAAGGCTTCCCGATCCCTTTCTCCTCCTCCCTGACCAACAGTAGGAGGTGGGTTTTCAGTCGGTGCTGCCCCTTCAGCTAGAGCTGGCGCATTACTCTCTACTTCATCTGCCACAGCTGGATCGGGATCCATTTACTATATAAAAATCATTTAAAAAGGTCAGAAGTCGTCACACTATCACAATTCATACATATGGCATGTATAGCAAAATCCGTACATACAACACGTAGTCCGAGAACTGACTAAACCTGCTCTGATACCACTAAATGTAACGCCCCCACGCCCGAGACCATCGCCGGAGTCGAGTATGAGGTGTTACTAAGCTTAATTTAACATATTTAGAACTTTGGATTATTGTTTCTACATTCACAGCTTTTAAGCTACTTGCGTCATAGTCACAAGAAAAATCATATCTCGAGTTACAAAACCAGAAATCAAGATATGTAAATTTTTCCTAAATCTATACTCATATACCTATCTACTAAATTTTTTCTAGAATTTTTGGTTAGGCCAATTAGTACAGTTTATTAGTTAAAGTTACCCCTGTTTCAGGACTCGACTGGTCTGACCTCTGTTTACTACGAACCACATTTCTCTCTGTAAAAGATTCATACAACTATGAGATTTGTTTCTACTAAAACTATACTCAATAAGGATTCTGAGGATATAAAATATACGACCTAATTATATCTTTATAATTTATAATGAATTTCTAAAGTTGGAACAGGGGATTCAAAAACTGCTATGACCCTATTTCACTAAAATTCAAATATCTTCTAACATATAATTCCTTTACCTGTTTCATTTGTTTCATGTGAAACTAGACATAATAAGATTCAATTTGATATGTATTAAATCACCAAATTAAATTTCTATGATTTTTAATAAATTTTCAAACTTGCGTCAGTGTTGCTGCAGTATTCTATTTATGGCAAATTTCATCCTTTTTATGAGTTTTTATGCACTAAGTATCTTAATAGTTTTCCTTAACATCAAACATAATCTACACTAACCATTTTCATAATTTATCATTATCAATCATTTCCTCAACCATTCCACAACCATACCATAAGATCATTTACACAAAATAGGTATATTGCTATACATGCCATACTTAAATTTACAAGCCATTTACCAAAAGTCTTCCGGATAGTGTGACTGAGCCTTCGACCTATCCCGACTCCTGAGCTGGCTTGTCCAAAACTACAATGAGTAAGAAGGAGGGAGTAAGCATAAATGCTTAGTAAGTTCATATGCAAATAATAAGTAACATAACAAACAGTCATACCAATCAACATTAGCATGTATCACTAAAACACATATCACATTTTTAATCATTTTTCATCATCTTATTACCTTATCGTGGTTGTATCAATACTCAACCCGAGGGTTAAATACATACCTATCCAAAATAACCATTTCACATCACTCACCAATACTTCTCTTTACATTTCGAATATTTCTCCATTGAGTAGAACTTTACCCGTTGAACACATCGGAATGTAATTCGGATACATGGATAATTTGCATATAAGTGCCACATATTCAATCAAGCAATCATGTAACCCACCCATAAGCGAACTCAGACTCAACTCAACGAGCTCGGGTGTTCGCATCCATAAGTGAACTCGGACTCAACTCAACGAGTTCGGATGCCTAGTTACATCTCACGAACTCAGACTCAACTCAACGAGTTCGGACATTCGCATCCATAAGTGAACCCGGACTCAACTCAACGAGTTCGGATGCTCAACCATCCTAGTGACATGTCACTTGTATCCTAATCTATTCCTAAGGTTCAAACGGGCTTTTTCCTCGAACACTTATCCTTGCCGTCTTCCGTAGAATGCCGAAATCAATACTCGGTAACAATTATATTTAACAAGTAGTTCACATAATTTACATATTATTTGAAATTAAGCACAAAGCATACATTTCATAATAAAATTTAGCATAACATATAATTAACATCAATAACTTAAAAATAACCATTATGCTACATTATTTACACATGAACTTACCTTGGTACCAAAATACAAAGATTTTGCAATTTAGTCCACAATCTTTTCTTTTCCTCGATTGAGGTCAATTCCACGTCTTTCTTGATCTAAAATAATACATTTAGCTTATTTAATACTCACATTATCAAATTAATCCTTAACTCAAATTTTGGCAAAATTACAATTTTACCCCTAAACTTTTGCATATTTACATTTTTGCCCCTAGGCTCGGGATTAAACTTTATTCCTTATTCTTATGTTTTACAACATGCTGATCACTTTTGTCTTCTATGGCAACATCAAATTCTCACTCTAACATGTACTTATGACTATTAGGTACTAAATTGCATTTTAGCACCGCTTTTCATCCGCAAACAGATGGTCAATCAGAACGCATTATTCAGATACTCGAGGATATGTTGAGATGTTGCATTCTTGAGTTCGAAGGTACATGGGAATAGTATCTGCCAATGATTGAATTTGCTTATAATAAGTGCTTTCAATCGAGCATCAAAATGGCACCGTAAGAAGCCTTATACGATAAAAAGTGTAGAATTCCGTTATACTGGTCTGAGCTCAGTGAGAACAAAATTTACGGTATTGATCTGATAAAAGAAACAGAGCAAAAAGTGAAAGTAATCTGAGATAGTCTAAAAGCTGCCTTTGATCTCAGAAATCATATGCAGATTTGAAAAGAAATGATATCGAAATTAAGGTCGGTGATAAAGTGTTTTTGAGAGTATCTCCGTGGAAGAAACTATTTCGAGTTGGCAAAAAAGGCAAGTTGAGTCCGAGGTTCATCGGATCATTTGAAATCATCGAACGAGTTGGGCCGGTTGCTTATAGATTGAAGCTACCATCTAAGTTAGAAAAGATTCATAATGTGTTTCACGTATCAATGCTTTGATGATACAGATTTGATCCTTCGCATGTAATTTCACCGTCTGAGATTGAAATTCAGTCCGATATGACTTACGAAGAAAAGTCGATCCGTATTTTAGCTCGTGAGGTTAAAGAGTTCTGAAATAAGAAAATTCCATTGGTTAAAGTGATGTGGCATCGACACGGTGTTGAAGAGGCCACGTGGGAGTATGAAGATGCTATGAAACAACAATACCCAAATCTGTTTAATGGTAAGATTTTCGGCGACGAAAATTCCTAAGGGGGGAGAATTGTAATAGTCTGATTTTGACCCTAGTCGGAATAGTGGTTCGAGGACCACAAATTCAAGTCTAAAAAATATTTTAATATTATTTTCTGTGTCTGTGATATGTGAATTTACATTTGTGAAATTTCTGTGATTTAATTTGTCTGTTTCTGTGCTTAATTATGAAAAATGATTAAATCGCGTAAAGTGTAGAAGTTGAGCGCTATATGCTAAAGCACCTATTTGGCTTGGATTTTAAAATAAAGGTCTTTGCATGTCAAATTGACCATTTATCTTAGTGGTGGACAAACATGGACATATAGTTGGTAAGTTTAATGTTTATTATTCAAGGGAAAAATGGGAAATAGTAAAATAATTAGTGATATAATAAAACAAAACATGTTAATGGATGAAATGTTCATCCACACTTGCCAAAATTCAAAGAGAAAGAAAAGAAATAAAAGCATTTAGGGTTCGGCTAGATTAAAGCTCAATTAAGGTATGGATTTTCATCCGTTTTTGATAATTTCTACGTTTCTGTGATCGTTGCTTAGTGTTCTTCAAAGCCCATGTCTGAATTTCTGTTTCTGTTAAAGATTTCATGAAATGCCATAGTTGATATCATGAGTTTTGTAATGTTTTTGAATGAATTATGAAAGCTTGGTAGATGGTTCATAAGTTTTGTCTTTGAGTTTTTGATAAAATCGAGCTATTTGGAGTAAATTGTGAAAATGAGGTTTTGAAGGACTAAATTGTGAATTAAATATGTTATTTGGGTTGGTATGGAAGTCATGTATATTCGGCCAAGCTATAGTCTTGGTGAATTTTGCATATTTGTGATTTTATGAAAAATAGACTAAATTGTCAAAGTGTGAAAATGTAAGGGCTAAAATGCAAAGTGCCCTAAATATGTGTATATGGATTATATTGAATGAAATGAATGATTGAAGGGTTGAATTTGTATTGTATTAGATCAAGAACAAATAAAATCAGACTTAGATCGCGGGAAGTCCAAAATAGTTGAATAGTCGACTTGTTTTATCCGAAATCCATCCGAGGTAAGGCAAATTACAATTACGAGTTAATTGAAATAAATTCTGTACATATAAACTGTAATCTGTATTGGATGGTCTTGAGTGCCTGATGAATATCTCTGGAGTAAAGTATGATAATATGTTAATATCTGAAAAGCTCTGTATGTTTCTAAGCAAAGTTGACATCTGTCTGAGACATCGTGTAAGACCGTGTCTGGAACACAGGCCTCGATTGAGATTTATGTATAAGACCACGTCTGGGACATTGGCATCGTATCTGATTTCTTGTAAGACCCTGTCTGGGATAGAGGCATCAATATTGAATTACATGTAAGACCACGTCCAGGACGTCGGCATTGTACTTGTTTATGAGCATCTGTATCGTTTTTGACCCGTTTAATGATAGCGTACGAAATCTGAAGTTGAGTATATGAAATGTTTAACCTATGCAGGTACGTTTGCATCGTACTAAATTTCTTAATATGAAAAATTCTGTCTTTGTGAAATATGTATGGAATTGAAGCATGACATATATGCAAACAAAGGAGCATGGTTAAGTTTATGAATTATTCTATGAAATGGTTATTAATCTATATGGTTGAATTGTACTTATATGATTTAGTAGTTAGACCAATTGTATTTGGCCTACTAAGCTCTTTGTAGCTTACTCTATGTGTTTACCGTCTGTTTTACAGTTATCGTAGCTACTGAAAGCTCGGGAATAGTCGAGGATCGTCACCACACTACCGATCTCATTTTGGTACTTTTGAAAGTGTACATATTTTAAAGTATGGCATGTATAGGCTAGAAGGTCTATGTATAGAAGTTTTGTTGGGTATATCTTATGCCTTGGGAGTTGGCTAACTAACGATAAGTTTATGTATAGTTTTGGTGTATGCTTGTAAAGTGCTAAGTTCTAATGTGTTATGGTTATTCTTAAGCATGGAACTGGTTGGAAATTTTGGTATAAATGTTGTATATTATTGCTTGTAGGATTGGACCCAAAAAGGGGTGGAAAATTGGTTTAAATCAAGCCTGCATGGGGCCACAAGGTCGTGGGACACGGGAGTGTCATGTGGCCGTGGGCTAAAGTCAGTAGCTAGCCAAGTATCACACGGCCATAGAACATGGGCGTGCCTTTTGGTCGTGGGTGAAAGTCAGTATGGTTACCCTGTTTTGGCACGGCTGGTTCATATGGGTATGTCTGATGCCCGTGTGAGGCACACAGCCTGGTTACATGAGCGTGTGACCTCAATAGAGTTGAAATATTTTCCATGTTCTAAATTTTATGAATGTGTTCGGTTTAGCTCTATCTGTTCTTAAACGCATGTTTTAGGTCTCGTAGACCATCTTATGAGATGATTGCTTATGAAATGATATTAAATAATATCTGTGATTCTGAATTGGTCTGAAATCTTTTGTCTGTTTGGTAATGCCTTGTAACCCTAGTCCGATGTCTGTTATGGGTTAGGGGTGTTACAGGGGGTATTTGACCTGTCGTCAAATGTAGTAGTAATTTTGGTATATTTTTGCACTTACGGAGCTTGTTCTCTAGCACTTTTATTTTTAATTATTGTATTTTCAGTGTTTAGTAGTTTAGTATTAAAAGTTAATAAAATAAGTTTTCTAACATAATTTTGAGTGTTAGTGACCTATTAGGCCAACACGGGCCCTAGGTGGTTCTAATTCGTGTAATTGAGTGTGCAGGATGCTCAGGCTCTGTTTGTTTCATTGAAAATGACTTCCGAAAAATGATTTTTGGAAAATGATTTACTTTTATGGAAAAGCTAATATTTTCTGGTGTTTGGATGAATTTATGTAAAATATTTTCTTTTGTTTGGTAGATTTGTTAAAAATATTTCATAAAAGTTGTTTTCAATTAAACAAACATATATTTTAGATTTTCTTATTTTTTCATTGTTTAATTGAATTTATTTTTATCCATAATTTTATATTTTACATTATTTTTGCATATATAAAAAATATAATGTTAATTCAGATTTATTATAACGTCATTTTTTAATTACATGACTACTAAGTGAGAAATTTCTTTTAAAAAAATGTGTCATCAACAAAATTGACAAAAAAAATCAACGATGTTAATAATTGGACTTGATTTTCAATTTTGAAAAGTAAAGGGACTAAATTCTTGAAAATAAAAGTACAAAGACTAAATTACAATTCTGTGAAGTGTACATAGACTTATGATATATTTTAATCTTTATACTACAAAAAATTTATTATTAATATATTTATAATTGTAATAAATATTTATTATTAAAATATTAATATTGAATAATTTCAATAATATGTGAGATATTATTTAAAATTATTATTTTTATTATTAAAATAAAATTGAAATGGTAAATAATTTATTAAACTAATAAATTATATTTATTATATTAATAATTTATTATATGACTAAATATAAATAATTAAATATGTATGTTTAAGAATATTAAAAATATAATATTTTAAATATTTTAAAAATAAAAATAAAATTTATTATCAATATAATAATATTAAGCTTGATTTAGTTTAATTTTTATATAAAAATAAAATTATCTATAGATGAGTTCTTTTCTGGAAAATGACTTATGCTTTTCAAAAGGGTAAGTCATTTTACAGGAAAAATGGCTTATTTTACCTAAGCCTGTAAGTCATTTTCCGTTGACCAAACTATTTTCTATGAAACAAACACAAGAAAATGTAGAAAAAATTTTCCGTAAAACCTTTTACATGTAAACAAACAGACCCTTAATTTAGGGCCCAATGGACGTAGGATCAAGGGACGAGTGAGGCACAAGCTCTTAAGCCATTAAAGTATGACATGAACCCAAGAATGCACAAAATCATTGTTGTGTCGTGCCATGAATGGTTTATGGTGCGACAAAGTATCAATGTGGTGCCCAAGTATTTCAAGGCTATTTTTGTTCGCACAATCAAATTTATACGAAGACTTAGGACGTACCGAAGACCTAATTTGAGTTGCTAACACTCCTATAAATAAATCCTTAAGGGTTTGATGTAACTAAGTCATCTTAGACGCATCCAAAAATCCTCGTAGTTTAGGAGTAGCATTTAGGTTTAGTTTTCCTTTGTTTTTCTTAAACGTTTTGTTCTTTTCTCTTGGAATCTATTTCAATTTAAGATACGCAATTGAAGTATTTTAGTTTATTCTCCTTTGCAATAGACATGAATCGTTATTCTAATCGAAGATTCACTATTCTGCTATTAATCAACACAAATTAGGATTATTCTAAATCTCTTTTATCTATCGTTTAATTGTGTTATTTGTTATTTACATGTTTATTTTAATTGAGTTTAAGATTATGAATACCATGATTAGCTAAATTCCCTTAAAAGAGATTACCAAATGGATGGGGACTTGATTACCGGAGGATTAAGGGTTTGTCATTGGATTAGTTGGTATAAATTATGCATTCTTAAACCCTAGGCTTGGCAATCCTAGGAAGTAATAAAAGGATAAACTGTAATATCTCGAATTAGGGTCTAGTCAGAATAGTGGTTTTGAGACCACAAATTTGAAATAAAAATGATTATTTTATGATTATTTGATGATCCATGATATGATTCCATGTTTGTGTGAAATTTTCATGAAGAGATTCTATACTTAAGGTTTCCAATATGACTTTAGGGACTAAATTGAATAAGTCACAAAACTTGTGTTCTAGAAGCTTCAAGATGAAATTGCATTGGATTATTAATTAGAGGTCCTTAAATAGCAATTTGATCAAGTTCTAAAATTTTGAACAAAAATGGGCATGAATAGAAAAATTGGAAAGAAAGGCCTTAAGGGCATTTTTTGTCATTTGGTAAATAAAAGAATAAAAAGAGAAAAATCAAGTCCAAATTGTGTCTATCTTCCTCCTTGTGTGCCGAAATTTGCAAGGGTTCCATGGCTAAGGTTTTCAATTGTAATAGTCTGGTTTTGACCCTAGTCGGAATAGTTATTTCGGGACCACAAATTCGAGTTAGTAAAAATATTTTTATATTATTTTTCGTGTCTATTATAAGTGAATTGACATGTGTGAGGTCTTGTGTGAAAATTTAACTGTTTGTGTGCTTAATTTTCAAAAAGGATCTAATCGCGTAAAATGTAAAAGCTGTGTGCTAGATATTAAAAGTGCTTATTTGACTTGGCTTTATAATTGAGAGGTCCTTTTGTGGGACTAAAATGTTATTTTGAGGGACTAAAATGTGAAATAAATGAAATGTATGGACTTGTATGAGAGATAGGAGAATTCAGCTAAGCATGAGTATAAGCAAATTATGTGTATTTTGTGATTTTTTGATTTAGGGACTAAAGTGTCAAAATGTGAAAATGTGATGGCTATTTTGTAAAATGCCCTAAATATGTGTATATGGATTGTTTTGAATGATTTGGTGAATAAAAAGGTTAATTTTGAATACATATAGATCAAGAAAAGAGGAATTTGGATTTAGACCGACGGAAGTCGAAGATTGTAGAGTAAACAGTCCGAGTTGACAATTTCGTGTACGAGGTAAGTTTGTACTTAAAACATAATGTTAAGTATATTTTGATGTTTTGATTATATATGCATTGTATATATGTTTGGTTTGGATGAATATAATGATAAATCAATAGTATTTGGCACTAAGTGTGCATGTAAACTAGCTTCGACTATATGAGGCACTAAGTGTACGATATCGATTTAGCTTCGGTTAATTGAGATGGCACTAAGTGTGCGGAATCATTCTAGCTTCGGTTAACTGTTACAGCACTAAGTGTGCGGATGTTCAAAGCACGAATAATTTACGGAAAGTCTTAAAATATTTAAACGAAAGGTAAGAATGAAAGTGAATAAGTACAGGAATATTCAGGTATGTACAATACCTATGTGGTAGATGATACTATGTATGTAAAGCTCATTGATTTGGTATGAACATAAGGATTATGTTGGTATAGACTTGATAGATGATTTAAGAATTTGCAAGTACTTATGTATTGATGATTTTTTGGTACGAGCTTACTAAGCTTTTGAAAGCTTACTTTGTCTGTGTTTGCTTTGTTTTATAGATATCGAAGTTACTACAAGCTCGGGGATCGTCAAGGATCATCACCATACTATCGAACCTCATTTTGGTATTTTGAAATTGTATATTTTGAAGTATGACATGTATAGGCTAGTAGTTGTGGGATTATGTTTTGTGATGTATTTATTTAGCCATGTGATTTGGCTAGTTTATGTTTGAACTTATAGTTTGATAATGTTATAAAATATGTGATGCCAATGTTCAATTTGGTATGTTTTGGTTGGTTAAAAGGGATGGTAAAAATGGCAAGTTTGGTAAGTTCATAGCATAGGTTTGAATGATGTATCGATCGTTTTAAGTTCACGTTGAATACGAATGATCTATGTTTATTGTAATGGAAGGATATTTGATATTTGATGGTTCTGATCTGTGTTATGAGTCTGGTAATGCCTCTTAACCTATTCCAGCGACGGTTACGGGTTAGAGGTGTTACATCAACTTTTCAAGCTTGATTGTAAGTGCTCCCAAGCCCTTTTTTTTATGTTTTTTTTGCATTTTTGAAGTCCTTGAAGCATGATTTATCCATTTCTAGTCATATTTTGAGCTAGCATTCATGCATGAAATTTGACCCATGTGTGACATGTTTGTATTTTGATGATTAATGGAAGATTATGAAAGTTTGATGTGTGATGAACATCTTTTACTAAGTGATTTTTAGTGAAAGCACCTAAAAAGACTTATTTGTAAAAAAGGTGAAAAAATGAGTAGTAAAAATGTGAAATAAAGGAAATTGTGGGCTGATGTGAGCATGGTGTAGGTTCGGCTAGGCTTGGGTAACCAAGAAAATGCATGCATTTCATTTTACGAGCCTAGGGATTAAAGTGTAAAAAAATGAAAAGTTAGGGGTAAAAAGGTAATTTTACCAAAGTTTGAATTAAGGGTCAATTCAAAAAATGTATGTATTGAACAAGTTAAATTTGGCATTATAGATCAAGAAAAATGTGATTCGGGTCTTGACCGGGGGAAAACAAAGTTTACGAGGATTAGACTCGTTTCTATCATTTTGTAGCGAGTTAAGTTCATTTGCAAATTATGCAATATATACCATACTTTAAATGCTTTAATATTGCATGTATGGTAAGTACATATATAATTAATGTAATGTTGTACCATGTGTTTAATAATTAAATTTTATTATGAATTATGCTTGATTATTCAATGAGTATGTGATTGGTGCTAAGGATATTGAAATTGATATTACAAACAAGCTCAACAGAAATGTGGTATCGAAGAATGTAACACCCCGAACCCGAGACCGACACCGGAGTCGAACACGAGGTGTTAACAGACTTTAAACCCCTTATAAAAAAATTTCCCAGACACTGCCAATCTGCGTACTAGTAACTTTAAAAATAATATCTTGAGTTTCAGAACTCGAAAATCAGTTTTGTGATTTTTCCCTGAAACTAGACTCATATGCCCATCTACATATTTTTTTCTAGAATTTTTGGTAGGGCCAATTAGTACAGTTTATTAGTCAAAGTCTCCCATGTTACAGGGATTGACTACACTGACCTTTGCGCATTACGACCTGGATATATCCCTGCACAGAGCTTCAATACTGATGCCGTTTGTTTCTATAGAAACTAGACTCAGAGAGAAATCTATACATATATGGTATGACTCCTAATTATCTCTGGTTAATTTATAATGAATTTCCAAAGTCGGAACAGGGAATCCAGAAACCGTTCTGGCCCTGTCTCACGAGAACCTGAATATCTCTTAACATACTGTCCGTATGATTGTTTCGTTACTTTGCTATGAAATTAGATTCATCAAGGTTTGTTTACATAATTTATTCACTATTTAATTCCATTCCTACTATTTTTAGTGATTTTCCAAATCTACATCACTGCTGCTGTCAGCATCTGCCTTTAAGGTAGACTTTACCTATTTCATGGTTTCCATGATTCAACTAGCCCTTTTTGCATAAATAGCACAATTTATGAAAGTGATTAACCATCCCCGTGGCCAATCCTTGTCAAGCATATCCACACCAAATGATTATAACATTATACTCAAACACATATAAGCCATTTTCGCATGGCTATCCAAAATTTATACAAGTCCAAAGGGTCCACGACCCACAACAAACGGGTAGTCCTATACATGCCATTTCGAAGTTCAACCAAAATTGTACCAAAAGGGGGCTTTGATAGTGTGGGCGACTTTGACCTCAAGATCCCGAGTCCGATAGCTGGAGAACCAAATCTATAAAACAGAGGAGCAATGAAACGGAGTAAGCAATTTATGCTTAGTAAGTTTTGAGCAAGGAATTCCAGCACAACAAAAGTATAGCATTCATATAGCTAAACGGATAATTTCATATGCACAAATTTACGATATCGTACTTGCTTCACATTATCAACCCTTATGTACATACACAAAAGATCAACTCAGCCAAAGGCCGGTAGCTCGTTTATCAACTGAGCGAATACTTATTTGTAAGGGCTCAACTAAATTCAAGCACATACGAAACATACCTCAATGTTGGGATGTTTCGAGAGTATTAACTGGAATTTTACAGCAAGTTCATTCATTCCCAAATCACGTACCTTCGGAATTTAACCGGATATAGCTCCTCGTTCAAATGCCTTCGGGACATAGCCCGATTATAGTAATTCGCACAAATGCCTTCGGGACTTAACCCGGATTTAGTAACTCGCACAAATGCCTTCGGGCTTAGCCCGGAATTAGTATCTCGCACAAATGCCTTCGGGCTTAGCCCGGAATTAGTATCTCGCACAAATGCCTTCGGATCTTAGTCCGGATATTGTCACTTAGCACAAGCCTTCGGGACTTAGCCCGGACATCATTCAAATAACCATGCACATTTAACAATAAATCATGGCCCATTCGTATTTCATTTTCGTTAGCAAAACTCAAACACAAGACATTTATCATTCTTGCAAATTCGGCTCAATAGCCACACAAAGAGCATGATTTTAATTTGCTTAAAACATGATCTAATCACATCATAATTTAAGCTCTTTTACTCAAGAACTTACCTCGGGTGTTGTCGAACGATTCCGGTAGCTATTCGACCACTTTTTCCTTCCCTTTATCGGATTTAGTTCCCCTTTGGTCTTGAGCTTAATTAAACAAATAAATTGATTTAATCATTTGAGCATCGAAAAGAGGAACACAAGGCACTTAGCCCATATTTATACATTAGACATTAAAGTCACATATGTACGGAATCATGAATCAAACTCAACATTTTAGCTAATTTTTCCCCCTTGGCCGAATATGCATGTCTATTTTGGGGCCGATTTCAACACTTAATACATCCTACAAGTATGGTCACTTGTATTGACTAAACACCCTTTTGTTTCAAGTTCAAAACTTGGCTAATACACACATATACACACTAGTAAAGCATCCTCTCCCTTTCCATCAATTTAACACATGCATTGCTCGTTAACATGCAAAAGTTATATTCGGCCTTAGCACACAACTTGCTAGCCGATTCTTCTCCATTTAGCAACCAATACACATATGTGCTCACTCAAAAATGCTAAAAAGGAGGTTCAAGAATCATCAAGCCACCATCACATGCATCATTAACAAGCTTCATATTTAGCATGCAATGGCATTAACACAAACTCCACCTAGGCCGAATCTTAACTCATCCTCATGCCTCATCACCACAACATCAAACATCAACCAAGAATGATGCATCCATGGCCGAGTGTCATTTCCATCACATAGCAAGATTTAGACCATGGGCTAGGTAGAACTCAAGCTAACAACTAAAACATGCATGCATATCATGGAACATCATCAAACATACCTTAGCCTAGCTACATGCATGGCCGAACCTCTTCAACCTTTCTTCTTCCTTCCTCCTTAAAATTTTTGGCCAAGGATGAACCAAAGGATGAGCATTTTTTTTCTTTGTTTTTTTCTTTCTAGTTTCGGCTAAATGAAGATGAGAAAGGATGAACAAAAATTTTCTCCTTTCTTTTCTTTAGCTCACGGCAATGGGGGGGGGAAACAACTACACACATTTTTTTTTTGTATTCATCATACTCCTTTTCATTATTTTATGCCCATGCCCCTTATTTTATTTTTTTCCTACATACCTCACTAGGCCAACATGTTCCCAACATGTTTCCACCCATAGCATGGCCAACCACTAGCTCAAATTTTGGGTAATTTGACATGCAAACCCATCATTTTCACAACATGCATTAATAGACCATTTTAAATTAGCCTATCATATTTTCACCATGTCTCATATCAATCCCTATTTAATAATTTCTCATGCAATTGGCAAAATTGGAGAATGAAACTTCCACATACTCATGTACACACATAATAAGCATAGAATATGCAAATCAATTATTTTTATGACTCGGTTTTGTGGTCCCGAAACCACTTCCCGACTAGGGTCAATTTTGGGCTGTCACAACTCTCCCCCACTTAAGAAATTTTCGTCCCGGAAAATCTTACCGGTAAATAGGTTTGGGAATCGTTCTTTCATCGAGCTCTCGGTTTCCCAAGTAGCTTCCTCGATCCCGTGTTTGAGCCATAACACCTTCACTAACGGAACCCTTTTGTTTCGCAACTCCTTCACTTCACGAGCTAGGATACGCATCGGCTCTTCTTCATAACTCATATCGGCTTGAATTTCAACCTCTGATGGGCTAATTATGTGCGATGGATCAGATCGATAGCGTCGAAGCATCGAAACATGAAAGACGTCGTGAATCTTTTCAAGCTCAGGGGGCAAAATCAATCTATACGCAACCGGACCAACTCGTTCGGAGATTTCGTACGGCCTAATGAATCTCGGGCTGAACTTGCCCTTACGGCCAAACCTGAGTACCTTTTTCGAAGGCGAAACTTTAAGGAACACTTTATCTCCCACCTGATATTCAATGTCCTTTCGTTTCAAATCCGCATACGATTTTTGACGATCTGTCGCTGCTTTCAGACTTTCACGGATTACCTTTACTTTCTGTTCGGCATCCTTAATCAAATCAACTCCGAAAATTTTACTTTCACTGAGCTCGGTCCAAAACAATGGTGTATGGCATTTACGACCGTACAAAGCCTTGTAAGGTGCCATCTTAATACTTGATTGAAAACTATTATTGTAAGCGAATTCAATCAAAGGTAAATACCGTTCCCATGAACCACTGAACTCGAGGATGCAACATCTCAACATATCCTCAAGTATCTGAATTATCCGCTCAGATTGACCATCGGTTTGAGGATGAAAAGCAGTGCTAAAATGCAGCTTGGTACCCAAAGCTTCTTGCAATTTCCTCCAAAATCGTGAGGTGAATCTCGGATCTCTATCCGGCACGATAGAAATAGGTACCCCGTGTAATCTCACAATCTGAGAAACGTACAATTCAACTAGTCTATCAATGAAAAATCCATACACACGGGGATAAAGTGAGCCGACTTAGTCAGTCTATCGACAACAACCCAAATCGCATCCTTCTTACTTGTTGACAATGGCAGTCCGGACACAAAGTCCATTGTGACTCGATCCCATTCCCACTCGGGTATCATGATCGGCTGAAGTAATCCTGAAGGCACTTGATGTTCCGCTTTCACTTGTTGACATATTAAACATCTCGAAACAAGGTCAGAGATGTCTCGTTTCATACCATGCCACCAAAACCAACGTTTCAAATCGTTGTACATTTTCGTACTCCCCGGGTGACTTGACATTCGGCTACAATGGGCTTCGTTCAGAATCATCGAAATGAGTTCCGAACTCCTTGGAACACACAAACGACTTCTGAACCTCAAACAATCATCATCAACTTTCTGGGCTTCACGAATTTGATGAATCAATAATGGTTTGGATTTTAATTCAGCAACTAACACATTGTCAGGTAGAACAGACAAATGCACATTCATTGCTCGTAAAGCAACCAATGACTTCCGGCTTAAGGCGTCCGCAACCACATTAGCCTTTCCCGGGTGGTAATCAATGACAAGCTCGTAATCTTTCAACAACTCAAGCCAACGTCTTTGTCGCAGATTTAAGTCTCTTTGAGTCATCAAATATTTGAGACTTTTGTGATCCGAAAATACATGGCACTTTTCACCAAATAAGTAATGTCGCCATATTTTTAAAGCAAATACGATGGCAGCTAGTTCAAGATCATGGGTCGGATAATTTTTCTCATGTGGCTTTAATTGTCTCGACGCATAGGCCACAACTCGACCTTCTTGCATCAATACGCAACCCAACCCAAGTAGGGATGCGTCACTATAAATGACAAACTCTTTGCCTGATTCGGGTTGCACTAAAATTGGAGCTTCAGTCAAATAAGTTTTTAGTTGATCAAAACTTTTCTGACATTTCTCCGTCCATTCGAACTTAACATCCTTTTGAAGTAGCTTCTTCATTGGTGTGGCTATCATCGAGAAACCTTTGACAAATTGTCGGTAATAACCGGTGAGTCCCAGGAAGCTCCGAACTTCGGTAATATTTCTTGGAGGCTTCCAGTTAAGTATGGCTGAAATTTTGCTCGGGTCAGCTCGAATACCCGATGCGGATACCACATGACCCAAGAAGCTAACCTCTCTTAACCAGAACTCACACTTACTGAACTTAGCATATAACTGCTTATCCCGCAAAATTTGCAACACTAGCCTCAGATGCTCAGCATGTTCGGTCTCATCTCTTGAATAGACCAAGATGTCATCAAGTACATACGCAAGGTATGCTTCGCACCCTTTTCTTACATATTTCTGGGCCAACATTGCTGATATTATAGCTGGCATCCCCTCCAAGTCCGTAGACTCAACTCGGATTACTTCGTTATTTGCGCACCTCAAATCAATAGTCTTGCTTTTGCAATTCACAACCGCATCATGCGCGGTCAACCAATCCAAACCAAGAATAACATCAAATTCATCAAACGGCAAAAGCATCAAGTCCGCCGGGAAACAGGAACCTCGAATTTCTAGGGGACATTTCTTACACACTTTGTCGACAAGCACGTAACGACCCAAGGGGTTTGACACCCGAATTACGAACTCAGTAGACTCAATAGGTAAAGTCTTACTGGATGCTAAGGTTTCACATATGTAAGAATGAGTAGAACCGGGGTCAATCAAAGCAATTACATTAGTATCAAAGAGTGTAAAAGTACCGGTAATAACATCAGGCGAAGAAGCATCCTCGCGGGCACGTATAGCATAAGCTCTAGCAGGCGCACGAGCCTCGGATCTGGTCGTAGCATCTCTAGATCCTCTCTGACCACCACCAGCATTGCCCGTATTTCCAGATGGTCTACCTCAAGCAGTGGTAGCACCCGGTTTCCCACTCTGATTTACATTCTGTTCAGACAACCTCGGGCAATCTTTAATGAAGTGGTCAACTGATCCGCACTTGTAACAGGAGCGGTCAGGGAATCTACAACTCCCCGAATGCCATTTACCACAATATCGACATTTCGTTCTGTCTCGACGTTCATTCCCAACACTGGCGACCGAAGTGCCTCGTGTACCCACAGGGGGTCGATCACGATCTCGTCTAAAAAGGCCCGAAGTGCCTCTAAACTGGCCCGCATCATCTCGAAATTTCTTCGATGCCTGTTGAAGAGACTTTCCCGAAGATCTTTTACGAAACTCTCCAGTTCCCACATCAACTTTTTGTTTTTCTTTTCTAAGCTCTTCGGCTTTACAAGCTCGCTCGACCAGTACTACGAACTCTCGTATTTCAAGAACGCCAACGAACATTTTTATATCTTCATTCAGCCTATCCTCGAAGAGTTTACACATGATAGCCTCGGACGAAACACATTCCCGAGCGTATCTACTAAGTCTAACAAATTTTCGCTCGTAATCAGTAACTGACATGGAACCTTGCTTAAGCTCAAGAAATTCCTTCCGTTTTTGATCAACAAATCTCTGACTGATATACTTTTTCCGAAACTCAGTTTGGAAAAACTCCCAAGTTACTTGCTCTCGGGGCACAACAGAAGTCAGAGTACTCCACCAATAGTAGGCAGAATCGCGTAGCAAGGAGATAGTACACTTTAGGCATTCATCGGGTGTACAAGATAGCTCATCGAGTACCCGGATAGTGTTGTCCAACCAAAATTCAGCTTGCTCGGCATCGTCGCTATCCGTAGCCTTAAATTCAGTAGCCCCATGTTTTCGGATTCTGTCAACTGGGGGCTTATTTGACCTTATTTGGTCAGTTACCGGAGGTATTGTAGGTGCGGGGGTGGTATTAGTTGGGAATGGAGGTTGTGGGACAGCCGTATTAGTTCGAATGTATTGGTTGAACCAATCATTCATCACGCTATAGAAAGCTTGTCTAGTTTCATCATTCGGGTTACTAGCATTAGGTTGAGAGTCCGCCGGCGCTGTCCCTTGTGCGGGAGCAGGTGCTACACTATCAAGATCATCAGCTACCTCTCGGTCGGGATCGGGATCCATTACTATAAATAAACACATTTACAATTGTCAGAAATCACCACACTATCAAGTAATCACATAAAATGGCATGTATAGCTAGACCCAACGCATTACGATAGTCCTAGAATCGACTAAACCGTAGCTCTGATACCAATCAAATGTAACACCCCGAACCCGAGACCGACACCGGAGTCGAACACGAGGTGTTAACAGACTTTAAACCCCTTATAAAAAAATTTCCCAGACACTGCCAATCTGCGTACTAGTCGCTTTAAAAATCATATCTTGAGTTTCACAACTCGAAAATCAGTTTCGTGATTTTTCCCTTAAATTAGACTCATATTCCCATCTACATATTTTTTTCTAGAATTTTTGGTTGGGCCAATTAGTACAGTTTATTAGTCAAAGTCTCCCATGTTACAGGGATCGACTACACTGACCTTTGCGCATTACGACCTGGATATATCCCTCCACAGAGCTTCAATACTGATGCCGTTTCTTTCTATAGAAACTAGACTCAGAGAGGAATCTATACATATATGGTATGACTCCTAATTATCTCTGGTTAATTTATAATGAATTTCCAAAGTCGGAACAGGGAATCCAGAAACCGTTCTGGCCCTGTCTCACGAGAACCTGAATATCTCTTAACATACTGTCCGTATGATTGTTTCGTTACTTTCCTATGAAAGTAGATTCATCAAGGTTTGTTTACATAATTTATTCACTATTTAATTCCATTCCTACTATTTTTAGTGATTTTCCAAATCTACATCACTGCTGCTGTCAGCATCTGCCTTTAAGGTAGACTTTACCTATTTCATGGTTTCCATGATTCAACTAGCCCTTTTTGCATAAATAGCACAATTTATGAAAGTGATTAACCATCCCCGTGGCCAATCCTTGTCAAGCATATCCACACCAAATGATTATAACATTATACTCAAACACATATAAGCCATTTTCGCATGGCTATCCAAAATTTATACAAGTCCAAAGGGTCCACGACCCACAACAAACGGGTAGTCCTATACATGCCATTTCGAAGTTCAACCAAAATTGTACCAAAAGGGGGCTTTGATAGTGTGGGCGACTTTGACCTCAAGATCCCGAGTCCGATAGCTGGAGAACCAAATCTATAAAACAGAGGAGCAATGAAACGGAGTAAGCAATTTATGCTTAGTAAGTTTTGAGCAAGGAATTCCAGCACAACAAAAGTATAGCATTCATATAGCTAAACGGATAATTTCATATGCACAAATTTACGATATCGTACTTGCTTCACATTATCAACCCTTATGTACATACACAAAAGATCAACTCAGCCAAAGGCCGGTAGCTCGTTTATCAACTGAGCGAATACTTATTTGTAAGGGCTCAACTAAATTCAAGCACATACGAAACATACCTCAATGTTGGGATGTTTCGAGAGTATTAACTGGAATTTTACAGCAAGTTCATTCATTCCCAAATCACGTACCTTCGGAATTTAACCGGATATAGCTCCTCGTTCAAATGCCTTCGGGACATAGCCCGATTATAGTAATTCGCACAAATGCCTTCGGGACTTAACCCGGATTTAGTAACTCGCACAAATGCCTTCGGGCTTAGCCCGGAATTAGTATCTCGCACAAATGCCTTCGGGCTTAGCCCGGAATTAGTATCTCGCACAAATGCCTTCGGGCTTAGCCCGGAATTAGTATCTCGCACAAATGCCTTCGGATCTTAGTCCAGATATTGTCACTTAGCACAAGCCTTCGGGACTTAGCCCGGACATCATTCAAATAACCATGCACATTTAACAATAAATCATGGCCCATTCGTATTTCATTTTCGTTAGCAAAACTCAAACACAAGACATTTATCATTCTTGCAAATTCGGCTCAATAGCCACACAAAGAGCATGATTTTAATTTGCTTAAAACATGATCTAATCACATCATAATTTAAGCTCTTTTACTCAAGAACTTACCTCGGGTGTTGTCGAACGATTCCGATAGCTATTCGACCACTTTTTCCTTCCCTTTATCGGATTTAGTTCCCCTTTGCTCTTGAGCTTAATTAAACAAATAAATTGATTTAATCATTTGAGCATCGAAAAGAGGAACACAAGGCACTTAGCCCATATTTATACATTAGACATTAAAGTCACATATGTACGGAATCATGAATCAAACTCAACATTTTAGCTAATTTTTCCCCCTTGGCCGAATATGCATGTCTATTTTGGGGCCGATTTCAACACTTAATACATTCTACAAGTATGGTCACTTGTATTGACTAAACACCCTTTTGTTTCAAGTTCAAAACTTGGCTAATACACACATATACACACTAGTAAAGCATCCTCTCCCTTTCCATCAATTTAACACATGCATTGCTCATTAACATGCAAAAGTTATATTCGGCCTTAGCACACAACTTGCTAGCCGATTCTTCTCCATTTAGCAACCAATGCACATATGTGCTCACTCAAAAATGCTAAAAAGGAGGTTCAAGAATCATCAAGCCACCATCACATGCATCATTAACAAGCTTCATATTTAGCATGCAATGGCATTAACACAAACTCCACCTAGGCCGAATCTTAACTCATCCTCATGCCTCATCACCACAACATCAAACATCAACCAAGAATGATGCATCCATGGCCGAGTGTCATTTCCATCACATAGCAAGATTTAGACCATGGGCTAGGTAGAACTCAAGCTAACAACTAAAACATGCATGCATCTCATGGAACATCATCAAACATACCTTAGCCTAGCTACATGCATGGCCGAACCTCTTCAACCTTTCTTCTTCCTTCCTCCTTAAAATTTTTGGCCAAGGATGAACCAAAGGATGAGCATTTTTTTTTCTTTGTTTTTTTCTTTCTAGTTTCGGCTAAATGAAGATGAGAAAGGATGAACAAAAATTTTCTCCTTTCTTTTCTTTAGCTCACGGCAATGGGGGGGAAACAACTACACACATTTTTTTTTTGTATTCATCATACTCCTTTTCATTATTTTATGCCCATGCCCCTTATTTTATTTTTTTCCTACATACCTCACTAGGCCAACATGTTCCCAACATGTTTCCACCCATAGCATGGCCAACCACTAGCTCAAATTTTGGGTAATTTGACATGCAAACCCATCATTTTCACAACATGCATTAATAGACCATTTTAAATTAGCCTATCATATTTTCACCATGTCTCATATCAATCCCTATTTAATAATTTCTCATGCAATTGGCAAAATTGGAGAATGAAACTTCCACATACTCATGTACACACATAATAAGCATAGAATATGGAAATCAATTATTTTTATGACTCGGTTTTGTGGTCCCGAAACCACTTCCCGACTAGGGTCAATTTTGGGCTGTCACAAAGAATCCCATTTAAACCTTAGGAATAGTTTAGGATACAAGTGACATGTCACTAGGAGAGTGATCTGAGCTTATGAGTTGTGGTCTAAGTTCATGATATATGTGACACATGTTTTTGCATTCCGGGTACTGGTCTTGTATGTTCTACTAATGGTTGGGTAGTCCGACATGTGTTGCGGATACTTGACAGCTTGTGTGAGCAGCCCGTGTAGTTACATTCTAACCGATAGCTTGTGTGAGCAAACTCGTGAGTAGCTCGAAAGAGAGCAACATTTGATATGTGATATGAGGTAGTGTTGGCTACATATAGGGCACTTAGGTGCGAGATTCCAATGTATCCGATGGTATTCCAAGTGTTCAACATGTAGTCCAAGAGAAGCTCAATGGGTAATCTTAATGATTACTTCAAAGACGAGAAAGTAAATTATTTTGTACAAGTGGGCACAGGTATGTACATCGAACTCATGAGAACGCCATGAGATATGATGAGCTGGTGGTAAGAATGTATATGAGAAAGTTATGCTTATGGGACTTGATGACATTCATGAAATGTTGCCTTATGTTAATTGTATGATTTATGTTGCTTATTATTTGTATTGAACTTACTAAGCTTTAAAGCTTACCCTCTTCCTTTCCTTTTCTTATAGTGTCGCCAAGCTAGCTCAGGAATCAGAGGATGTCATATTTTTCGATCACACTATCAATTGAATATTTGGGTATAGTTAGTCTCAACATTTTTAGAATGACATGTATAGGGACTTAGTCTTTTTGTTATGTGTCATATTGATTAGCCAAATGTGTTGGCTCATGAAGGTATTATGATTATTTTGTATATGGCCATGAGAGGTGGCTCATATTGATTATTTGGGTTGTAACCTAATTGTTTATGCATGCATGCAATGTGTTTATGCTTTGTAATGTGGTTGGTGGCTGCTTGTTGGTATGGATGTGATAAATGGCATAGATGCTTAATTAATGAATTGGAACTAATAAGTATGACCATAACTATGATAAAATTTAGTAAAATTAAAGGTAGGTTTATAATAATGAATAAATATGAAATTGGTGGGGAATGCCACATGAAAGCATGATGGATTGAATAGGTGCTATGTGACATTATAGACATAATTTAACCATGAATATCTATGCTTTGAGTAATCAAATGTTCCAAGTTGCATGTCATGAAGTGGGTCTAAGTGTGTGAGTGCTTAAAGGTGGCAAATGGCTTGGAAAATAGCCTAGGATTTGTCCACATGGTTAGACACACAGGCATGTGTCTAGGCCGTGTGTGACACACGGTCTGCCCCGTGGGCATGTGATCCGGCCATGTGTCCCCTGGACCCTAATCATGCAAAATAAAATGGCCAATAGTAAACACACGGGCAGGACACGGCCGTGTGTCTCAGCCATGTGGAGGACACGGCCTCAGGACATGGGCGTGTTCCCTGGCAGTGTGAATTCCACACTTGTTTTTTTGGATTTTAATTCGCCACATGACCTAAGCACACGGGCATGTGACTTGGCCGTGTGACTTCATTTTACTGATGACGTCATAAACAGAGAGTTACACAGGTTGAGGACACAGGCGTGTCCCAAGCCACATGGGCGTGTGTGTGACCATACGGCCTACCCACACGGGCGTCTGACCTTGTTTCCTTGAATTTTTTTAAGTCTTCCAAATGTTTTCAAAGTTCACGGTTTAGTCCCAAACCGTTCCTAATGTATGATTTGGGTCTTGTAGGCCTATATAAGGGAAAATTTGCAAAGGTATGAATGAATTTCATTTGAACGAAATTTCATGGCCCAGTTTTGTATGTTTGTTTGTGTTTAAGTCTGATAATGCCTTGTATCTTGTTCTAGCATCAGACACGGGTAAGGGGTGTTACATAAATGAGGTTTGGACATAAGTTTTACAAGTAAATCATAATTTATCCTGGTTGAGAAAGTGAAGTCAGGAGAAATGAGTATCAACCAAATAATTAATTAGTTAGAAGTTGGGAGGTAATAATTGGTTAGTTAATAGCTAATCCACCTTAAAACCCAAATCTGAAGTTAATTACAACACCTAAAATGAGTTAATCTTCCTGATTGGTTTAATTGGTTTAGTCATTTGTTTGTTTTATTGTTTATTTATTTTCGCTATTTAATTTCTAATATTAATCTCTTTTATGATTTATCTTAATTTAGAATTCAATTATTACTTATTATTGTAAAGAGATTTTCAATAAATTTAATTCATCCTTCGTTGGGTATGATCCTCGAAATACTTCCCTGTGTTCCGTTGTAACACATTACTATATTACAATTTGACTCGTATACTTACGAACACCACTGCTATAATTTCATATATATTTGGTGTAGTATTTTTCAGTCAAATGTTCGAACGTTTGGCAGTGGTCAGTTTGTCCACTTATCATTGGGTCAAGAAGAATTATGAAGTCTAGTAAGGCTATATTAGGGCATCCAAAGTTGTACATTTCTAGGCTTGACCTTATCGGTCTAAGGCTATAACAATTCTGCAGTATTGAGCATTAGTATGTGAATTTAAATTCTTTATTTTCTCTGAATCCACCAACCACCTTCAAGGATGAAGAAATAATGTGTTTAGCATATAAAACAATAAAGATAACAAAATTTCCCTAGTATTATTCAAAAGAACAAAATTATAATAAAAACTACTAAATTTGTTGTCAACCAGTCATAATTTGTATGAATTATTAGTCTAAAAGTACCAAAGATAACTTTATATTCTTGATTTATCACATATTAATTATAAACTCATTTAGACACAAAGTCATTCCACTATAGTATCATGACTGAACTCTCCCTAATAGCATACCATTCAGAAAGCAACTTAATTAGTGCTCGTCCAACGACCTTTTCATAAGTGTGTTACCCTCATAGGATATCTTTAACCCCTTTGGGATAATATCCATTCTCCCAATATGATCCTATTTTATCTCATGATAATCATTACATCTTCCTTCATGAAAAGTCAATTACGATCAAATAGTAATCAAGTCATTCATTACAAAGACGAACAACTTATGGCCATGGTTACTTTTCATCAACCATGTAACGCCAATGAGAGGATATCATTTAACTATGTCTTGGACTATGAATTCCACTGTTGCGAATGATGCTACATACTGCAAAAGTCATAGACCCAATGCACTAGATTTTGGTTCCTTATCTATCTGAACTCTGGATTTTACTTCCATCAAAGTGTATGAGTCACGCATACATAGTTCGTCATGCACTCAAGATTTAGGTATGTCACACTATGAGTATCACAAGTGAATAAATCCATAAATGGATTCAGGATGAATTCTTTTTGGGACCAATCCGATGTACTGTTAGTCCAGTTAGTCGTATCTATGTCTCTATCTTCTGGAAGTCATCTGCTCTGATAACCAAGACAAAACATCTCTTCAATTGGACTTGAAATGTAATGCCCCAAAATTTTTGTTTTTGATTCTGTGGTGTTTTGACACAAATATCTGTCTGCTTTAGTGGTTAAGTGTTCTGGGTGTATATGGGAGTGTAAACTGAAAAACATATAGGATTTTTCCTATATAATTCGTCACCTTTTTATTTAAATTTGTTGTTAAAACCAAGTAATTGCTTAATAAATTAATGAAATATATGAAAGTATGAAATTGGGACATAGAAATTATTAAAATGTGATTTTATGCTTTATTATATAGTTTTCATGCAGAAAATGGCTTCTTTTATATTAATTTGAGGATATTATATTTTTAAGCTATAAAGTGGGCCATGCATGATTAAATTAAACAATAAAATATAAATTTATATTTAATAATTTATTTTAATATGTTTCATTAATAAATTGGGTTTTAATTAATTAATTAAATTGATTAATTAAAGTGGTTAAATTTTTTCTTTGGTCCTCTAAATTATCTATTATTTTTGGACAGGTCTGAGAGCTTTATTTTGATTACAAAACCATCCAAATGGAGGACCAAGTCAACCCAAAATTCGGCTGCATGTGGATGTTCATAAATCAAATTTTGGTTTAATTGCACAAGGCCCTTGAAGAGTTGAAGAAATCAGAGATTTACTCGGAGATTTGTAATTGACCGAGTCCTGATCTTGATAATGTGTGGCACTTAAATCAAGGAAAAGTCAACCACATTTCCACAAATCATGGCCAGCCACCCTTGGAGGAATTCTCAAAAGATGGACACTCCTATTTTTAGCAAACTAGCTCCCTTGCCTCACCTATAAATAAAACCCCAATTCTCATTTTTCTAATCATCCCTCACTCATTCATCATTCTCTCCTCTCTCAACTCTCTTAGCCCTCACGTCTATCATCATCTTTGCATAAAGTTTTTTAGCAAGTTAGCCTCTTAAAGAGCCCTTGGTTGGCCATCTTGGCGAGCCATTAGCAAAGGAGCAAAGCGAAGGAACGAAGGAGCCCTCGTCAGTCAAAGTTTTGGGTGACAGCCACTTTGATTTGGGTTTAATCTTTCTTTTTTTTTTAACTTAATTAAAGAATGTTTGCTATGTGTTTACTATTCTTGTTTACAACAATGATAGCTTAATTTTATTTAAGTTAGGATGATTATTTTGATTGAATAATATTTATTTGATTCATGCTTATAATATTTGTGCCTCAGTCGATCATGTTTTCAATTAAAATCAAGTCTGTATTTTGTTCATACGTGATTGAAATGCACCTGAATTAGCTGAGCTATCCTAACCAGACAACAACTAATGGACACATAATTGAAATGTGCATCCTCAATTTAGATCCTAACCCGATTAAATTGCAGGTTGCATAACAACCCTAACCAGGCTCTGTTATCTGCATAGTTTTGAGATTTGTGTGATTAAATTGTTTCAAACCTAACACGTCCCTGTTACCTTACACGAATACTAAGAAACCCTTAGTAAATAAGGATCAGTAAAATGCGTATTTACTAAGTAAAGGATTTCAAAAGAACCTAATGTGGTTTCCAAACTCATGAAAGATCGAGTTGCAATGAAATATTTTTCCGAATATTGATAAGCATGTTGATAATAATTTGAGTTTAATTAAAGTAATTTTCCTAGCTTATTTATGTTATAATTGTTGCTTATTGTGTTAATTCTGCTAAAATCTATTTCATTCATATAGTTTGCATACTTAGGATAAATTGCATTAGGGATCATTGCATTTAGTTTCATATACTTATTTTTTCATCATGTCTTAATTATATTGTTTTTATTTATCAAATTGTTAATATAATTTTTCAAATTAATTGGCTTAGCACAAATACAATCCCTGTTGAGATGATAACTCGATACTTAAATGTTACTTGATAACGACTGTGTATACTTGCACAAACCCGAGCGTTACAAGTTTTTGGCGCCGTTGCTGGGGATTGTCAACTGTTTCCATAGTAATTTTTTGTGAAATTATTTATTTTCAATTTGGTTACTTCTAACATTACTAACTTATTCTTTTTAATTTTGTGATTTTCTTTTTAGGGTTTTATGAGCTTAGATCAGATTATCGATTTACTCCCAATAGACCCTAAAATTGAGCGAACTTTCAGACAGAGAGGCGTGAACGAATAGCTTAAAGACAAGTCGAGATGGACCTTGGAAATCAGAATCAAGACCAAGGTAATGAAGCCGATCATGTACGAAATCCCATCCTCATTGCCGATGATAGGGATCGATGCATCAGACAATATGCTATGCCAGTTTTCAATGAGTTAAATCCAGGAATTAGAAGGCCAAATATTGGGGCAACCCAATTCGAATTGAAACTAGTGATGTCTCAAATGCTACAAACAGTGGGCCAATTTAGTGGTATGCCCACGGAAGATCCACATCTCCACCTTCTATTGTTTGTGCAGGTGAGTGATTCATTCAAGATAGCCTGTGTGACTGAAGACGCACAGAAGTTGAAGTTGTTTCCGTACTCATTGTGGGATTGCACACGAGCATGGCTCAATTCATTGCCACCAAGTTCCATATCTACATGGCAAGAATTAGCAAAGAGATTTTTGGTTAAGTATTTCTCGCCTAGCAAGAATGCTAAGTTGAGGAACGAGATCAAAACTTTCCAACAATTGGATGATCAGTCTTTGTATGAGGCTTGGGAGCGATTCGAGGAGTTACTTCATAAGTGTCCTCATCATGGGATTCCTCATTGTGTCTAGTTGGATACATTCTATAATGGTCTCAATGCACATACAAGATTGATGGTAGATGCTTCTACGAATGGTGCAATTTTGTCTAAGTCTTATGAGATCATCGAGAGGATCGAAAGAAATAACTATCAGTGGCCAACAAATTGAACAGCTTCAGGAAGACATGTAGCTGGAGTTCATGAAGTTGATGCTCTCACTTCGTTATCAACTCAGGTATTATCTATCTCCTCTACGTTAACGCAGTTTACTGCTAATAGTGTTAATAATTTTGTAGGTCAGCCACCAAGTCCGTTTGAAGTAGTTTCTTGTGTGTACTGTGGGGAAGGTCATTCTTTCGAGAATTGCCCATTGAATCCCAAGTCAGTGTACTATGTGGGGAACCAACATCAAAATAAGAGTGGACAAGGACCCCAGTCCCACTTCTATAATCCTTCATGGTGTAATCATCCTAACTTTTCTTGGAGTAACCAAGGAAATGGACCAAACAATAACTTTATGCAACATAGACCCAACCAATCTCAAGGGTTTAATTAGCAAGATCCAAAACCACCTCAAGCTGAGGCATCAAATAGTTTGGAGAACTTGTTGAAAGCGTACATGGAAAAGAATGACGTTTTGATCCAGAGCCAAGAAGCAATACTAAAAATTTGGAAAACCAAATGGGTTAGTTAGCTACGGAGCTTCGTAATAGACTGCAAGGAACCTTGCCGAGCGATACTAAGAATCCAAGAAACTTGGGTAAAGAACATATCAAGGAAGTGGCATTGCGAAGTGGTAAAATTCTGGAACCCCGATTGATTGATGTCAAAGACGAGCATGTTGAAAAAGAGGAAAGTCAATCAACCGTTGAAATTCCTACACCAAAAGAATCAGAAATTGCAAAGGCTGACAAGGTAAATCCTAACTTAGTGAATTCAAATACTTTAACATCTTCCTTGGAAGTAGATTTACCTACTCAGAAGAGTTTCCCTATTCAACTAAAAGTTCCATCACCTCCATATCCAAAAAGATTGCAGCAACATAAGCAAAAACAAGAGGTGCGATTCAAGAAGTTTTTGGATGTTTTGAAGCAATTACACATCAATATTCCATTGGTGGAGGCTTTAGAACAAATACTGAATTATGTGAAGTTTATAAACGGTGTACTATCTAAGAAGAAACGACTGAGTGAGTATGAGATTGTCGCCTTGACAAAGGAGTGCAGTGCGTTCTTGCAGAACAAGCTACCACCAAAATTGAAGGATCTAGTAAGCTTTGCGATACCCTGTAACATTGGTGAATCTTACTGTAGTAAAGCTTTGTGTGACTTAGGAGCAAGTATCAACCTGATGCCTAAGTCTATTTTCAAGATGCTAGGGATAGGAAAAGTAAGACCTACAATTGTGATGCTTCAGCTAGCGAATCGATCTTTAACTTACCTCGAAGGAAAGATCGAGGATGTTTTGGTAAGAGTCAATAAATTTATTTTTCCTGTTGATTTCATTATTCTAGATTTTGAAGCAGATAAGGAAGTGCCAATTATCCTTCGGAGACCTTTCCTAGCCACGGGAAGAATGTTAATTAATGTGCAGAAAGGCAAACCCACCATACGAGTTCAAGATGATCAGGTAACTTTTAACATTCTTAAAGCGATGAAATTTCCCGATTTGGCAGAAGAGTGTTCAGTCATGGAAGAGTTGGAAACCTTGATTTCTATTGAAAGAAATTTTGGAGATGATCCATTGGAGAAAGCCTTAAGGTTTGACCCTTTGGAGGATGAAGAAAGTGAAGAAAACATGGTTCTGGTGGAAGCTAATCCGAGAAATTTTATTCAATCCACACGGTTTGAACCATTGGAGTTGGAAGTCAGAGAATTTGTGCAACCCAAATTGTCAATCGAAGAACCACCTACACTCGAATTAAATGTACTTCCTTTCGATTTGAAATACGTTTATTTAGGTGACTGTTCCAATTTGCCTATGATTATTTTAGCAGAACTGACAAAAGATCAAGAGGAGCAACTAATTTCTGTTTTAAAGAAATTTAAGAAAGCAATTGGTTGGACCATAGCTGATATTCGAGGTATAAGCCCTTCATTTTGCATGCACAAAATATTCTAGAGGAAGGTGAGATATCTCGAATTGTAACATCCCAAAATAGGGCCTAAACGGAATAGTGGTTGCGAAACCATGAATCCAAGATAGAAAAGTTTACTTCGATTAATTTTTATAATTTATCGAGTGTTAGATGCATGTGTTAGAGTATCGATGGAAACTTTTATAGATAGCATGCTTAATTTGCCTACTAGGGCTTAATTACAAAAGTTGATAAATATGAGTTTTAGATGCTAAAGGATTAAATTGAAGAGTATAATTGAAGTAGAGGTCCTTAAATGGTAATTAGACCATTAGGTTTTCATGGACAAAAGTGGACATACATAGATAGAAATAACTAAAGTTTTAATGAAGGGTATTTTAGCCATTTGGTAATTAAAAGATTAAAAAAGGGAAAAAGATGGAAAAATGTGCCCATCTTCTTCATTAGGCTCAAATTTCAAGGGTTCTCCATAGCTAGGGTTTTTTCAAGCTTCCAAGCTTTATAGTAAGTGATTCCGAGCCCCGTTTTTAATGTTCTTTATGTTTTTGAAGTTCCGGTAACTTGATTTATCTTATTCTAACAATAATTTAACCTAGGGTTCATCTTTGGAAAAATACCCATAGGTGAAATGTATTTATTTTGATGTTTTATGGTAGAATATGAAGTTTGAAATTATGTTAAATGACTTGAGCTAAGCGATTTTAAGCGAAAACGAGCAAAATGACATAATCGGTAAAAATACCTAATGGTCATAAGTACATGTTAGAGTGGTAATTTGATGTTGCCGTAGGTAAATAAATGATCAGCATGTCATAAAACATAAGAATTAGGGATAAAGTTTCATTTTCGAGCCTTGGGGTAAAAGTGTAAATATGTAAAAGTTTAGGGGCAAAATCATAATTTTTCCAAAGTTAGAGTTAAGGACTATTTTGATAAATGTGAATATTAAATAAGTTAAATTTTCTATTATAGATCACGAAGAATGAAATTCAGGGTTAGATCAAGGAAAGAAAAAGGTTGAGGACTAAATCAAAATATTTGATTGTATTTTGTATTAAGGCAAGTTTGCGGTAAATAAATGTAATTTTTTATTATTTTTAATTAATGATGTTATTTTCAACATCTATATATTTATTTTGTAAATTTATTCCTTGGTGATATAAGAAAGAATTGACGGAGAAATGATATTTAAAAGTCCAGTTGAACCTTAGGAATGTGTAGGATACAAATGTCATTACATTAGGGTTTAAGGATACCAAGTAAGACCATGCCAAGGCATGGCATTGGTAAATTTTACAAGGCAAGGAAATCATGTAAGACCATGTTAAGACATGGCATTGATAAACTACTATAAGGCAAAGATCCCATGTAAGACCATGCTAAGGAATGGCAATGGTGAGTTCATAAGGCAATGATACCACGTAAGACCATGTCAAGACATGGCAATGGTAAGTTTAAAAAGGAAAGGTACCCGTTTATCCTTAGTATTCCAAATGGTTCAACAGAAAATCCATAGATTGTACCAAAGGGAAGGCAAGATAAGTCCATGTTTGAAAGGTTCATGTTATCTTGATAATTCATTTAGAATGTTGTTATTTATTTACATGCAAACTTACTAAGCTTTATGCTTACTCCCTTTCTTTTCTCCCTTTTTATAGTATCACAAAGCCAATTCAGAAAATCGTAAGGACGTCGGAGATCGCCTCACACTATCAACGAGTTATCTTAATATTTTGTGACTAGAAATACTTTAAGTTATGGCATGTATAGGGACTTGGCTATTTTGTGTGTATTTCCTTATGATATGATTAAAGAATGGCATGTGAATACTTGGTAATGATTAGCTTATAATATAGGTAAATAAGAACATGTTTTGGTATTATGTATTCCTAAATGAGGCTTGATGCAAAGAAACTATGAAAGAGTAAGAGTTTGCCATGGAACATTTAGGAAATAGTAGCAGTGACGTGGTTTTGAAAAATCACTAAAAATTGTAGAAATGGAATTAAATGGTGAATAAGATATATAATTAAAGCTTATTGAGTTTATTTTCATAGAAAAGAAACATAGGCAAAGGAAGTCTATATTATGAGATATTTAAATTTCTGTAAGACTGGTCCAGAGTGACTTCGTGATCCCCTATTCCAAATTTGGAAAATCACTATAAATTGTAAAAAAATAATTATAAGTAAAAGTTTATATTTATGGATTCCTTAGTGAGTCTATTTTCATTAGAAACAAACAGAAACATTATCTGATTTCTGTATAATGAGATAATTGATTTTAAGTGAAGAAAGGTCAGGTCTGCTAAACTGCGAAATAGGGGAAACTTTAATGAATAAACTGTACTAATTGAAGAAACCAAAAATTCTGGGAAAATTATGGTTAGAAGATATATGAGTATAGTTTCAGGTAAAATTTACAGATTTAAATTTCGAGTTTCGTAACTCGAGTTATAATTAATTTAGTGACTGTTATGCAGATGGACAGTTTTATTATGAATAGTGAAATAAATTATTTTGATTTGTGTAAGTAATCGGAAAATTTTTAATGTTCTCGGTTTGGTCCCCAACCGTTCCAATTGAAAATTTAGGGCCTCGAGAGCCCTTTTTAGGTATTAATTGGATGAATGTGAGTGAATTAATGTTTTTTAAAAAATTAAAATTTTTTATGCCCCGAACAGGTAAGATAAGTCTGGTAACGCCTCGTGCTCGACTTCGGCGATGGTCTCAGGTAAGGGGTGTTACACGAATTGATGGGTAAAGGAGGCTCAATCCTATTATGAAGGAAGTTGTGAGATAGGAATTGATCAAAAGGTTGGATGCAGGAATCATCTATCCTATTTTAGATAGTTCGTGGGTAAGTCCGGTACAGTGTGTACCGAAGAAAGGTGGATTTATGATTGTTGAGAATGAGCGTAATGAATTGATCCCAACAAGAACTGTTAGTGGTTGGAGAATTTGTGTTGACTACAGAAAGCTGAATAAAGCCACTCGGAAGGACCATTTTTCGTTGCCTTTTATGGATCAGATGTTAGATCGACTGGCAGGTAATGAATTCTATTATTTTTTAGATGGTTATTTGGGATATAACCAAATAGTTGTAGTCTCAGAAGAACAACATAAAAAAACCTTTACTTATCCATACGGTACATTTTCTTTTAGCCGAATGCCTTTTGGTTTATGCAATGCACCTGCAACATTTCAACTATGCATGATGGCAATATTCATTGATATGGTCGAAAATTTTGTTGAGGTTTTCATGGATGATTTTTTTGATTTTGGTAACACTTATGATATTTGTTTGAGTAATTTGGCTAAAACTGAAGAGATGCGAAGTGACGAATCTTGTCCTTAACTTGGAGAAATGCCATTTTATGGTTAAGGAAGGGATTGTCTTAGGGCATAGAATTTCAAAGAAAGGAATTGAAGTAGACAAAGCAAAGGTGGACGTAATTGAAAGATTACCAGCCCTAATGAATGTGAAAGGAGTCAGAAGTTTCTTAGGCCATGCCAGTTTTTACCGAAGGTTTATCAAAGATTTTTCGAAAATTTCTAAATCGTTGTGTTTGTCATTAGAGAATGATGCAGTGTTTGATTTTAACAAAGCATGTTTAGAAGCTTTTGAAGAACTAAAAAACGGTTAATCTCAGCCCCTATAATCATTACACTCGATTGGAGCACACTTTTTGAGTTGATGTGTGATGCTGTTGAAGCTGTGATGGGTCAAAGAAAAAATAGAGTGTTCCACCCCATTTACTATGCAAGTAGAACCTTAATAGGAGCCCAACTCAATTATACGGTAACTGAAAAGGAACTATTTTCTATAGTCTTTACTTTTGACAAATTCCACTCATATCTTATAGGTACCAAAGTTACAGTTTTTATTGACCTTGCGGCCATTAAATACTTGCTCACGAAAAAAGATGCAAAACTGAGGCTAATTCGTTGGATACTTTTACTCCAAGAATTTGACCTTGAGATCCAAGACAAAAAGGTGTTGAAAATCAAGTAGCTGATCATCTGTCGAGGTTGGAGCAAGATGAGGTAACTCGATCACATGTGCCTATCAACGAGAATTTCCCAGATGAACACTTATTTAAGGTAAGTCAGATTCATGAAACACATTGGTTTGCTAATTTTTCCAATTATCTTGCATGTGTAATAATTCCTCAAGAAATGACATACCAGCAAAGGAAGAAATTCCTTCATGATAGTCGATATTATTTCTGGGAAGACCTATTCTTGTTTAAACAGTGTACAGATAATATAATCCAAAAGTGTGTAGCTGAAAGTGAGATTGCTGAAATCTTATATCATTGCCATTCATCTCCAAGTGGGGGACACTTTGGTGGTGCTCGTACTGTAGCTAAGGTTTTGCAAGTAGGTTTCTTTTGGCCTACACTATTTAAAGATGCTTATGCTTATGTGAAGAACTGTGATAGATGCCAAAGAAGCGGAAACATATCAAGGAGGAATGAAATGCCCTTAACAAATATTTTGGAGATTGAATTATTCAACGCATGGGGCATTGACTTTTTAGGCCCATTTCCTTCTTCGTATGGGAATAAATACATCTTAGTTGCTATGGACTATGTATCCAAGTGGGTTGAAGCTGAAGCATACCCTACAAATGATGCTAAGGTAGTCATGTGATTCTTACATAAGCATGTGTTTACATGATTTGGGACACCAAGAGCTATTATTAGTGATGAAGGTTCTCATTTTGTGAGCAAATGGCTTAAGTGTAACACCCCGAACCCGAAACCGACACCGGAGTCGGACACGAGGTGTTAACTGACTTTAACCCCTTATAAAATTTATTTTCCAGACACTGCCCAATCTGTGTACTAGTCGTTTTAAAAATCATATCTTGAGTTTCGTAACTCGAAAATCAGTTTCGTGATTTTTCCCAGAAACTAGACTCATGTGCCCATCTATGTATTTTTTTCTAGAATTTTTGGTCAGGCCAATTAGTACAGTTTATTAGTCAAAGTCTCCCATGTTGCAGGGGTCGACTACACTGACCTTTGCCCATTACGACTTGGATATCTCCCTGCACGGGGCTTAAATACTGATGCCGTTTGTTTCTATGAAAACTAGACTCAGAGAGGAATCTGTACATATATGGTACGACCCCTAATTATTCTGGTTAATTTATAATGAATTTCCAAAGTCAGAGCAGGGAATCCAGAAACCGTTCTGGCCCTGTCCCACAAAAATCTGATTATCTCTTAATATACTGCCCATATGATCTTTTCATTACTTCCTCATGAAAACAGACTCATCGAGCTTCGATTACATAATTTATTCATCAATTAATTCCACTCCTACTATTTTTAGTGATTTTTCAATCTCATGACACTGCTGCTGCCAGCATCTGTTACGAAAGTAATTAGGTCCATTTCATGCCTACCCTTGATCCAACTCAATCGAACATTCGTGCCATTTTCGCATGGCTTAAAGTTTACATGCCAAAGTTCAAACACAACGTAATAGCTTATACATGCCAAAATGTTCTTCTAAGCGAACTAAGAAGAAAGTACCAAAACTTGCTATCCGGTGTGATGACTTCGATGACGGCCTGACCCCGCAAAAATAGATGAGTCCAAGCAACCTATAATGGGTGACAAGGAAACACCGAGTGAGTTTATAACTCAGTAAGTCATAAGCAATGCACTACCATCCATCAATAACATTATCACAAGAGGAAACAAAATGGAACGAGACAATTTACTCCATCCATACCGAACCATACCATAGTTCCTCCAACCTATCGATTCAGTTTCATATCAATTCATGCATTCACATTCCATATACTCATCAATAGGACATTGAGGCATTTTCATAAATCAATTTATTGTCGTTACAATCAAACGACTAAACGGCCTTTCACCCATCCTACGATAAATTTTATGTACGTGACTTCAAGTATATTTGTCACATAGGTTCAAACTTACCGAGCTCAACACCAAGTATAAGCATAGCACCTATTAGCCATGTACTCAAGACACTTACCCGATCCGCTGTCCGCGATCGACTCAATAGTGTCGCACACATAGTGTCCATAATGATTCACGAATGTATATTGAGTCCGCACACTCAGTGCTATATAATCAACTCGCACACTTAGTGCTACGTAATCAAATCGCACACTTAGTGCTACATAGTCAAACTCGCACACTTAGTGCCGCATGGTCAATTCGCACACTTAGTGCATCATATTCATTTCGCACACTTAGTGTAACATAGTCAAATCGCACACTTAGTGCTGTACAATTTAATCCCGCGCACTTAGCGCCAATCTCATGGTCATAAATGGTTATACCCGCACGTTTAGTGCCGAGATCAACAACTCAGTACATCTTACCTCTTTTCTTTTCATTCAACAATTTCATCATCACATACGTACATGCATATATATATATGTATATTTATTCATTCCATTCAGCATCAATACATAAACATTATGACCATTTGAAATAATACCAACTACATGCTTAATGACTTACCTTGTGTTGGGTAAGACGGTTCCAACTCGGCTACTCAGTGATCTTTTCTTTGCCTTTGCTTGATTCTCCTCCTTTAGCTCCTTGAGCTTAATCAATAATTCACTAGTTTAACCATCTTGTTAAACATTCATAATTCAATTACACATTCTTATGTATGTTTGTATATTCGGCAACCATCCTCACTAATTACTCATGTTGATGGCCGAATGGATATATGTGTGTACAATGTCAACTATAACATCATGTAATTCCACATATGACTACATTTCTTAAGTTCCACATCTTAGTGCCCATTATACATAATCAAATTTAACATCATATATATATTTACTCATGTGGCCGAATATACATACTCCCATATAATATCAAGTACTCACTTTAAGTATATTGCCGAATATACTTAATCATACACACACCTAACCAAAATAATTTCTAAAATCTTTATATCATTTATAATACATCTAATTATCCTTTTTCACATTATCAACTCAAATCACATACATTATTTACTATAACATCTTTACATTCGGCATTGGTGTCAACCATAGTAGCCGATTCTTCCTACTTTGTACCCATGCATCTATTAATCCTTAGTTGGTTCAAACACTTCACACACTAGGATTCATCAAATTTTTAACAAGAAATAAAATCTCTAATCCTCAAACTACCATGGCCGAACCTTCATGGAGTTGCTAAGACTCCTCATTTCTACTTCTCACACACTCTCACATCCAAACCCTTTTATTAAACACCCAAAGTCAACCATCTCCTTACCTCATCACCAAAGACATCAAAATACCAACCAAGAACGTAACATTCATGGCCGAATGTCATCTCCATCATTTAACAAAGTTTGAACCATGGCTAGGTAGATTTTGAACTTACAACTTAAAATATACATGAATCTCAAAGAATAACATTAAACATACCTCAATCTAGTTACATGCATGGCCAAACTTCCTCCTAATCCTCTTCCTTAGGATTTTCGGTCAAAAGAGGTTGAAAAAGGATGAACAAAACCTTTCTTTTCCTTCCTTTAGCTCACGGCAATGGGGTGTATGCATGAGACCATTATTATTTTTTTTTCTTTTTTTTCATCACCCTTCCTTTCATTATTTAATTATCATGCTTATTATTTTATTTTCCTTACCATACATCACTAACACAACATGTTGGTGACATGTTTCCACCCATAGCATGGCCGGCCACTACATATTAGGGAGGGGGAATTTGACATGCAAGTCCCCTTTTTCTTCCACATGCACTAATAGGTCCTCATGCATTGACCTATCACATTTTAAAATTTTCTCATATAAGTCCTATTGACTAAATTCACATGCAATCGACTAAATCGAAGCTTGAAATTTTCACACATTCATGATTACATATTCTAGACAATAAACATCACATTCAAACCTTTCGGTGACTCGGTTTAGCGGTCCTGAAACCACTTCCCGACTAGGGTCAATTTTGGGCTGTCACAACTCTCCCTCACTTAAGAAATTTTCGTCCTCGAAAATCTTACCGGTAAATAGGTTTGGATATCGTTCTTTCATCGAGCTCTCGGGTTCCCAGGTTGCTTCCTCGATCCTGTGTTTGAGCCACAACACCTTAACCAACGGAACCCTTTTATTTCGAAACTCTTTCACTTCACGAGCTAGGATACGAATCGGTTCTTCTTCATAGCTCAAGTTAGATTGAATTTCAACTTCTGAGGGATTAATCACATGTGACGGATTGGATCTATAACGTCGAAGCATTGAAACATGGAAGACATCGTGCATCCTTTCAAGTTCAGGAGGCAAAATCAATCTATATGCAACCGACCCCACTCGTTCGGAAATTTCGTACGGCCCAATGAATCTCGGGCTCAACTTGCCTTTACGGCCAAATCTGAGTACCTTCTTCCAAGTTGACACTTTAAGAAACACTTTATCTCCCACCTGATATTCAATGTCCTTTCGTTTTAAATCCGCATACGATTTTTGACGATCTGTGGCTACCTTCAGACTTTCACGGATTACCTTTACTTTTTGTTCGGCATCTTTAATCAAATCAACTCCGAAAATTTTACTTTCACCAAGCTCGGTCCAAAACAATGGCGTACGGCATTTACGACCGTACAAAGCCTCATAAGGTGCCATCTTAATACTTGATTGAAAACTATTGTTGTAAGCGAATTCAATCAAAGGTAAATATCGTTCCCATGAACTACTAAACTCAAGGATGCAACATCTCAACATATCCTCAAGTATCTGAATTATCCGCTCGGATTGACCATCGGTTTGGGGGTGAAAAGCGGTGCTAAAATGCAGCTTGGTACCCAAAGCTTCTTGCAATTTCTTCCAAAATCGTGAGGTGAATCTCGGATCTCTATCCGACACGATAGAAATAGGTACTCCATGTAATCTCACAATCTGAGAGACATACAATTCGGCTAGTTTATCCAATGAAAGATCCGTACGCACGGGGATAAAGTGAGCCGACTTAGTCAGCCTATCAACAACAACCAAAATCGCATCCTTCTTACTTGCGGACAATGGCAGTCCGGACACAAAGTCCATTGTGACTCGGTCCCATTTCCACTCGGGTATCATGATCGGCTGAAGTAACCCTGAAGGCACTTGATGTTCCGCTTTCACTTGTTGACATATTAAACATCTCGAAACAAAGTCGGAGATGTCTCGTTTCATACCATGCCACCAAAACCGACGTTTCAAGTCGTTGTACATTTTCGTGCTCCCCGGGTGGATTGACATTCGGCTACAATGGGCTTCGTTCAGAATCATCGGAATGAGTTCCAAATTCCTTGGAACACACAAACGACTTCTAAACCTCAAACAACCATCATCATCAATCTGAAACTCCGATTCCTTGTTCGGAACACACTCAGCTCGTTTTACAACCAATTCATCATCGACTTTCTGAGCTTCACGAATTTGATGAGTCAATAATGGTTTGGCTTTTAATTCAGCTACTAACACATTGTCAGGTAGAACAGACAAGTGTACATTCATCGCTCGCAAAGCAAACAGTGATTTCCGGCTTAAGGCGTCCGCAACCACATTAGCCTTTCCCGGGTGGTAATCAATGACAAGCTCGTAATCTTTCAACAACTCAAGCCAATGTCTTTGTCGCAGATTCAAGTCTCGTTGAGTCATCAAATATTTGAGACTTTTGTGATCCGAAAACACATGGCGCTTCTCACCAAACAAATAATGTCGCCATATTTTCAATGCAAACACAATGGCGGCTAGTTCGAGATCATGGGTCGGATAATTTCTCTCGTGTGGCTTCAATTGTCTCGACGCATAGGCCACAACTCGACCTTCTTGCATCAATACGCAACCCAACCTAAGTAGGGATGCGTCACTATAAATGACAAACTCTTTACCCGATTCGGGTTGCACCAAATTGGAGCTTCAGTCAAATGAGTTTTCAGTTGATCGAAGCTTTTCTGACATTTCTCCGTCCATTCGAACTTAACATCCTTTTGAAGTAGCTTCGTCATTGGTGTGGCTATCATCGAGAAACCTTTGACAAATCGTCGGTAATAACCGGCGAGCCTAGAAGCTCCGGACTTCGTAACATTTCTCGGAGGCTTCCAGTTAAGTATGGCTGAAATTTTGCTCGGGTCAACTCGAATACCCGATGCGGATACCACATGACCCAAGAAGCTAACCTCTCTTAACCAGAACTCACACTTACTGAACTTAGCATATAACTGCTTATCCCGCAAAATTTGCAACACTTGCCTCAGATGCTCGGCATGTTCGGTCTCATCTCTTGAATAGACCAAGATGTCATTAATAAACACAACTACGAACCGATCCAAATACGGCCTGAAGATCCGATTCATCAAATCCATAAACACCGCAGGGGCATTAGTGAGCCCAAACGGCATCACTAAGAACTCGTAGTGACCGTACCTCGTTCTGAAAGCAGTTTTGGGTACGTCCGAATCTCGAATCCGCAACTGATAATAACTCGATCTCAATCTATCTTTGAAACACCGATGCTCCCTTTAATTGATCGAACAGATCATCAATACGCGGTAACGGATACTTATTCTTTATCGTCACTTTATTCAGTTGACGATAGTCAATGCACAACCTCATGGTTCCGTCCTTCTTTTTCATGAACAATACTGGTGCACCCCAAGGTGAGAAACTCGGTCGAGCGAAACCTCTATCCGTCAATTCTTGCAACTGAGCTTTCAACTCTTTTAACTCGGTTAGTGCCATACGATACGGAGCGATCGAAATTGGCGTAGTTCCAGGTACAAGCTCAATACCAAACTCTACCTCCCGAACAGGTGGCAAACCCGGTAACTCTTCAGGAAAAACATCCGGGTATTCACAAACCTCCGGCACCGATTCGGGTTTCTTTTCTAACTCCTTGTCATCAAGTACATACGCGAGGTATGCTTCGCACCCTTTCCTTACATATTTCTGGGCCAACATTGCTGATATTACAGCTGGCAACCCCCTTAAGTCCGCAGACTCAACTCGGATTATTTCGTTACTTGCGCACCTCAAATCGATAGTCTTGCTTTTGCAATTCACAACCGCATCATGCGCGGTTAACCAATCCAACCAAGAATAACATCAAACTCGTCGAACGGCAAAAGCATCAAATCGGCCGGAAAACAGGATTCTCGGATTATTAGAGGGCATCTCTTACACACTTTATCAACAAGTACGCATTGACCCAAAGGGTTTGATACTCGAATTACGAGCTCAGTAGATTCAACAGGTAGAGTCTTACTGGTTGCTAAGGTTTCGCATACATATGAATGAGTAGAACCAGGGTCAATCAATGCAATCACATTAGTATCAAAAGAGTGAAGGTACCAGTGATGACGTCGGGGGAGGATGCCTCCTCTCGTGCGCGAATGGCATATGCTCTAGCAGGAGTACGGTTCTCGGCTCGATCGGCCGTATCAGAGGCCCCCTCTGACTACCACCCCTGCCTCCTAAAATTCTCGGTGGTCTACCTCTAGATGTCACTCCACAGGTCTTGCACCTTGAATCTTATTCTTCTCATCCAGCTCCGTGCAATCTCTAATGAAGTGGTCCTTCGAACCGCATCCGTAACAGGCCCTGCTAGTAGACTTGCCCCAACATTCACCTAGGTGTCGTCTTCCACATTGGGGACATTCAGGTTTCTCGTGACGATTATTGCCCACACTAGCTACCGAAGTAGCTCGGGAGCCCATCGATGGTCTTGCCCTGATGGAAATTCCCGCAGTCACCCTCGACTTATTAATGTCCTCCCTGAACTTCTTTACAGCTGAGAACGGAGCTTTACCCGTCGATCTTTTACGATAATCTCTAGCTTCAAATTCAGCCTTCCTCTTCTCCTTTCCAAGTTCTTCCGCCTTGCAGCTCGTTCGACTAGTGTTACGAATTCTTTTAATTCAAATACCCATTAGTAGCTTTAAATCTTCATTCAATCCTTCCTCGAATCTTTTGCACATAGAACCTCATCAGCTACACACTCCCGGGCATACCTACTAAGTCTTACGAATTCATGTTCGTATTCAGATACAGTCATACGGCCTTGCTTGAGTTCCAAGAACTCCTTATGCTTCTGATCAATGAACCGTTGGCTAATAAATTTCTTTCGAAATTCCGTTTGAAAGAAGTCCAAGTTACTCGCTCGTTCGGACTATGGAAATCAAGGTCCTCCACCAATAGTAGGCTGAGTCTCGCAACAAAGATACAGCACATTTTAGACATTCGTCGGGTGTGCATGACAATTCATCGAACACCCGAATGGTGTTATCAAGCCAGAACTCGGCCCTTTCGGCATCATCAGTTACTATGGCCTTGAACTCCTCGGCCCCACGCTTCCTAATCAAGTCTACAGGTGGCTTACTCAGCCTCACAGGATCAGCGACTGATGGCATTACAGGCTCTTGGGGTGGATTATTCAAATTTGGGAATTGTTGGACAGCCGGGTTGGTTCGGGCATATTGCGCGACCCACTCATTCATCATGGTAAAGAAGGCTTGTTTAGCCCCCTCACCTTGATTATTCGCAGATGACTGAGGTTCAACAGGCGGCGTCCCTTGTGCAGGAGCAGCCGCTACGCTCTCAACGTCATCCGCTAGGGTTCTTTCTTCACCGGGGTCCATTTACTAATCAAAACAAAAACATTTCAACCGTCAGAAGTCATCACACATTTAAACATTAACATTCGGCATGTATAGCTAGACTCATACGCGCTATGGTAGTCCTAGAACCGACTAAACCTGGCTCTGATACCAATCAAATGTAACACCCCGAACCCGAAACCGACACCGGAGTCGGACACGAGGTGTTAACTGACTTTAACCCTTATAAAATTTATTTTCCAGACACTGCCCAATCTGTGTACTAGTCGTTTTAAAAATCATATCTTGAGTTTCGTAACTCGAAAATCAGTTTCGTGATTTTTCCCAGAAACTAGACTCATGTGCCCATCTATGTATTTTTTTCTAGAATTTTTGGTCAGGCCAATTAGTACAGTTTATTAGTCAAAGTCTCCCATGTTGCAGGGGTCGACTACACTGACCTTTGCCCATTACCACTTGGATATCTCCCTGCACGGGGCTTAAATACTGATGTCGTTTGTTTCTATGAAAACTAGACTCAGAGAGGAATCTGTACATATATGGTACGACCCCTAATTATCTCTGGTTAATTTATAATGAATTTCCAAAGTCGGAGCAGGGAATCCAGAAACCGTTCTGGCCCTGTCCCACAAAAATCTGATTATCTCTTAATATACTGCCCATATGATCTTTTCGTTACTTCTCATGAAACAGACTCATCGAGCTTCGATTACATAATTTATTCATCAATTAATTCCACTCCTACTATTTTTAGTGATTTTTCAATCTCATGACACTGCTGCTGCCAGCATCTGTTACGAAAGTAACTAGGTCCATTTCATGCCTACCCTTGATCCAACTCAATCGAACATTCGTGCCATTTTCGCATGGCTTAAAGTTTACATGCCAAAGTTCAAACACAACGTAATAGCTTATACATGCCAAAATGTTCTTCTAAGCGAATAAGAAGAAAGTACCAAAACTTGCTATCCGGTGTGATGACTTCGATGACGGCCTGACCCCGCAAAAATAGATGAGTCCAAGCAACCTATAATGGGTGACAAGGAAACACCGAGTGAGTTTATAACTCAGTAAGTCATAAGCAATGCACTACCATCCATCAATAACATTATAACAAGAGGAAACAAAATGGAACGAGACAATTTACTCCATCCATACCGACCATACCATATTCTCCACCTATCGATTCGTTTCATATCAATCATGCTTCCATTCCATATACTCATCAATAGGACTTGAGGCATTTTCATAATCAATTTATTGTCGTTACAATCAAACGACTAAACGGCCTTTCACCCATCCTAGATAAATTTATGTACGTGACTTCAAGTATATTTGTCAATAGGTTCAAACTACCGAGCTCAACACCAAGTATAAGCATAGCACTATTAGCCATGTACTCAAGACACTTACCCGATCCCTGTCCGTGATGACCAATAGTGTCGCCACATAGTGTCCTATGATTCACGAATGTATTTGAGTCCGCACACTCAGTGCTATATATCACTCGCATACTTAGTGTACGATCATGCACATTGTGCTACATAGTCAAACTCGCACACTTAGTGCCGCATGGTCAATTCGCACACTTAGTGCATCATATTCATTTCGCACACTTAGTGTAACATAGTCAAATCGCACACTTAGTGCTGTACAATTTAATCCCGCGCACTTAGCGCCATCTCATGGTCATAAATGGTTATACCCGCACGTTTAGTGCCGAGATCAACACTCAGTACATCTTACCTCTTTTCTTTTCATTCAACAATTCATCATCACATACGTACATGCATATATATGTATATTTATTCATTCCATTAAGCATCAATACATAAACATTATGACCATCTTGAAATAATACCAACTACATGCTTAATGACTTACCTTGTGTTGGGTAAGACGGTTCCAACTCGGCTACTCAGTGATCTTTTCTTTGCCTTTGCTTGATTCTCCTCCTTTAGCTCCTTGAGCTTAATCAATAATTCACTAGTTTAACCATCTTGTTAAACATTCATAATTCAATTAACATGCTTATGTATGTTTGTATATTCGGCAACCATCCTCTCTAATTACTCATGTTGATGGCCGAATGGATGTATGTGTGTACAATGTCAACTATAACATCATGTAATTCCACATATGACTACATTTCTTAAGTTCCACATCTTAATGCCCATTATACATAATCAAATTTAACATCATATATATATTTACTCATGTGGCCGATATACATACTCCCATATAATATCAAGTACTCACTTTAAGTATATTGCCGAATATACTTAATCATACACACACCTAACCAAAATAATTTCTAAAATCTTTATATCATTATAATACATCTAATTCCTTTTTCACATTATCAATCAAATCACATACATTATTACTATAACATCTTTACATTCGGCATTGGTGTCAACCATAGTAGCCGATTCTTCCTACTTTGTACCCATGCATCTATTAATCCTAGTTGGTTCAAACACTTCACACACTAGGATTCATCAAATTTTTAACAAGATAA